>NW_010417591.1:16440-25660 GCF_000710305.1 Buceros rhinoceros silvestris | reverse complement strand
TTTATATATCAAATATACGATGTGTATATAAGCAGAGACTTTCAGAGCAAATACTAGATATATGAGCCATAAAAAATAGAATGGAAGCAAGCCTCTCACTTGGTCCAGCCACAGAGCATTTACTGACCCTCTCCATGAAGGTCATGGAGACAGTGTTGGGGAAGGGACACTTTCTGGGACCTGACGAGTCCTGGGAACAGCAGCAGCATCAAGCCTGATGCTCCTGCAGCAGAAGAACCAGAAGGTGCAGAACCTCGTGGCACCGTGCTCACCACAGGCAGTCCTCCACTCTTCTGGAGAAGTCATGGGTAGAAAGCAATGGCTGGATGAACATCTCTGAAAGCCACCTGTTCACTTGAAAAAAAAATGGTGCAATATTCTGATGGTCACGGTTTTTATTCACTCTTCAGAGCATGGGGCAGCTGCCTGGTACGTGTGTGGGATGTGATGCATAGTATCGACAAAGCACAGGCACAGATTTGGTATATTGGAAGAGGGACAGTAAGTTTGGCAGCTGGATGGCTCAGCGGCGTAGACACAGACAGGGGTTTCACCAAGGGAATTTGTGCCCACTTGTGTAACTTACTCAGGCTGTTCTCATTGTCCATGTTATGTTTAAGCTCAGCTGCTGAATTGATGACTTGAGTTACACACTCCCTCTGCTGTGGGCAAAGCTGCCCTCCTCCAGGATCTGCAGAGGGACTCACCGCCTGAGGGCAGACCTGGCCGAGGGGGTCGGGGCAAGGAGGGCCCTGTGCTCCCCACCTTGTTCGCGTTCTTCATCACCCCCTGCCCCAGTGAGCTATGTGCCTCCATTTCTCTACTCTTCCCTTTCTCACCAGTGTAGTTGCAGACACCCTGCTTAACTCCCAAGTTCTGGGCACGTGAGCTGCCCCCTTCTGCTGAGGCCGAAGCCTTCTCCAGCCCACCGTGGTCACTGGTAACCATCCACTGCTGCAGCCCTGTTGTGCAAGCCACCCCACTCCGCTGCTTGCGATCCCCACCAAGTCACAGCAACACACCTCTGCAGTGGCTTCTAATCTTCATGCTTGCTTCCCCTGCTGCAGCATTAGCTTCTTCAAATACTTTAAATGATTTAACTTTAAATACATTTTAAAGTGTCATAGCTTACTGGGATATAATCGTACCGTCTTGAAGTGAGTAGGAAAATGTTGATTTCAGAAGGGGTAGGCTGGACTTTAAGATGGGTTAAAGCTGGACTTTAATGGTCTAACGACATTACGTGTAATGCCTTCTACATTTCCTTTGGCTTGTTCCTACCCCAAGCCCCAAAGTCTCGGATTTTATATTTTCTTACAGTTTTTTTACAGTTCCAATCCACATCAAGTAACTCCCATCAAAGAAAAATTTTTCATAACTCCTGGAACAACTGGTCAGGAGCTAATTAGTGTTTAAAAGATATTCCATGCCTAGTTAACTACTTTGAAATTACGGTTTTTAATCCTGTAGCATGCTTTCCAGACCTCATTAGGGTATAAACATAGAGTAATTTTAAGTTACTTAGTAAACTAGCTTTTCTGTGAAATTTTTTTATTAGGAATACTGATCTGATGACAAAGAAAAAGGGTAGAAATCAGATATTAAAATTACAGTTTATATTAGGATGTTGCAAAAGAGACCAAAGTAAAAATGTGATTTCAAGACCCTTAGGCAATATATTCCCACTGCTGTGGGTGTAATTTTACCTCCTTGATGCTGGTGACTTGAGTAGCCATCGTTCATAACAAGTTCTGGTTTTGTCTGGAGCTCACACAAGCCTTGGAACTTAATTACAGTTCTAATATTCTTGCTAATGAATTTGAGCATAATTATGGAGCGGAGTGATTTCGGAGGTACTTTTTGTGAATACTAATCACTCTCTTTATATGCCTGTGGTGGTTAAATGAAGATACGGCTTCCTCCCAGGGGGTTCTTGGAGGCAGCACAGTGGAGAATTCAGCAAGCCCTGCCGAGGCAGTGGGAAGGGGCACCGGGGAGCATCGCAGGGGCAGTGCCCATCGCGTATTGCCCTACTGCAGGTGGCCATGGGCGCACAGAGGCAGCTGGGTGAGGCTGCTGGCCCAGGCACCTGCCTCAGGCTGCCTGGCTGGTGCTGCGCTGCCATCCCTGGACTGTGGCTTCTGGCATGCAGCACAAGCAGGTGAGAGGATGCCCAGCCCTCAAGTCCGTGTGCCTGTGGGGAGAGGTGGGATTCAGCCAGCACCCAAGGTGCCAGTGGAGCCAGGGCAGAGGTTCTCTCACAGCTGGCTGTGGCAGACAAGGACCTGACTCACAAGGACCTGACTCGCGGGGCCAGGGTATATCTTGAAACTCCTTTCTTGAAATGACTCTTTCCGTGTGTGTGCTCGTAAATGCCCATGCCTGCACGGCCACACACACGCACAGCAGACAGAGGTGGGCTCTGTTCTCCCCTGGCAGAGGGGCAGGCAGCCCAGCAGGGACTACCCGGCCTGCCCACCCAACATAGGGTTCATGCTTCCAAGTGCTGGGGGGTGCAATACCCCAGAGGGCCTGGAGGCCGGTGGCTCAGGCCCTGCACGGCCCCAAATCCAGCCCTCCTGAGACATGTTCAGTGTCAGGACATGTGGGTTTATGAGGGGAAGAGGAGGCAGAGCATGGAGAACCTCACTGCTCAGCATGCCAGGAAATTCATGGAATCATCCAATAATTTGGGTTGGAAGGGACCTTTAAAAGGGCATCTAAGTCCAATGCCACTGCAGTGAGCAGGGACATTTTCAGCTAGATGAGGTTGCCCAGAGTCCTGTCCAACCTGACCTGGCATGTTTCCAGGGATGGGGCATCCACCACCTCTCTGAGTAGCATGGTCATGAACTCAATCTTCTACCTGATTTCTTACACCTAGGGATCAAGAACTCTTGTGCTCTGTGGAGGTGGCAGGACACTACCCTGTCTCCATGACAGTGCAACCCCAGCTGGGGCCTGGCAAGGCCTGGGAGCATCTCTTCGAGAAGTATCTCGCCAGCAGGGATTTGCCTTCCAGCTGCAGGACCACCAGGGTGGGAGGCAGAGCTGGTGGGCTGCTCCTGGGTGAGCAACAGCTGCAGGTCTTGCTTCTGCAGTGGCCGTGGGGTCAGCATCCCAGTGCTGCAGAGCACTGCCCAGCCATGGATGGATGGATTGATGCTCTTCTGAATGGTGTTTGATGGAGAGAAAATAGATGTTCCAGCAGAACAGGGGGATGAAGGATCCAGAGGAGGCTCCAGCTGCCGAATAGGGCAGGCTAACTCGAACAGAGAGCCCGAATTTTACAGAATCTGCACAGCTAATAAAATCAACAGAATTCTGTTCCTCCAGGCAAAAATAATATTGCTGCTTCTCTGACCCTTTTTCATGTTTCATTTCATACTTACAAAACATTCCAGGAGTCTGAGACATGACAATTCTCTTCATATGGTCTCTGTCTGTAAGCAAAATTTGACCTCCGGGAAGGATTATTGATTTGAGATGTTTTGCAAAGATCGATATAAATGACATTGAATTGGGAGCTTATGGGTTGCATTGAATTAATGCAATATCCATATTGAGATGTGTTTTCTTTCTTTCAAATAATTCAATAAAGTTCAAATCTCCTCTGAGAGAAATAATTAGTTGAACAAAATGTTAATCAAGGAAAATTAATTTTTCACAGCACACTTCTAATGAAATAATACTAAGTGAAATACTGAAGTTTAACTCGATTAAAACTGGTGTCAGTGTTTGAGCAGTCTCACAGTGCGTGCACTCCCTGTGCCCGGCAGGTTTAGAGCTTCACTTAGTGATGATGCTGTTAGGAATGGCCTGCAATCACTTCTGCAGCCCTTCTGCACAGTGACGAATGGGAGACACATATTTACATCCTTATGTTTACTTCACGGTTATTTAAATTTTGAACTATTTCCTTGCCCTCATTCACATCATCACACTTACTGTTACACGAGATGTATTAGATACAGGTATTTCCGTGTGTTTATTTGGATTCCTGTGTCTTAGCATACAGTGGAAAAACGTGCATGCGTTCACAAACATAAATATGTATGCATACATGTGTACACAAATGTGTGCGTATATGTGTGTACGCATGAAGAGAGACAGTGGAACTGCGGTGCGTACTGAAGCTGGTTGGTTGCTCGGGATCAGCCCGCAGTCCTGTGGGCAGTGATCTCTCCTTACCTGAAGGGCTCCTGTGCTCTGGCACAAAAGCAGAAAGGCTGTGTCTGCCTTTGTGGGCTCCTCGCAGCACTGCGACCGATGCAGGGCTGTGTTAACCTGCCCGCCTGCCCTGAGCAGGCAGAGCCGGGCGCGCCTTGGGCAGCCCCCTGCAGCTGCACTGGGCTGCACCCAGAAGGCTTCACCACAGGGTACTGGAGCCTGTACCGGTGCTCGACGTTATTTCCAGCCTGGCGCAGTATGTCGCCTGTACTCCTCTAAGCTGCATCTTCCTGTTAGAGTCATAGATGCCTTGTTATGCACAGAATTCTGCTTGTCACTGCTACTCGTCTACACCCAGGGCTTGTCGCTCACATAAGAAGCAAGTCAGGCACGCTCACCTAGGCACCAGACAAATTCCTGTTCAAGTAAGTTCAGGAAGAGCTCAGACAGAGCAGCCTGACAAGCCCCAGCCCTGAGGTCCTACAAACTCAGCGCAAAACCTGTGCCAATGGCAATGGTGTATTACTGGGTTACAAGGCAAATTGTGCAGAGAAATAAATGAAGATGGTGAAAATGAAAATAATGGTCCAGCAGCCAGCTGCTGCAGTTGTACAGGGAGTTTCTTCCAGAAGAAGGACGCCAAGCCTCAGGGGTTTTCTTTCTCCCTTTTAGTCAATGGCAGTAAGCACTGGAGGGCCCTTCCAGCCAGTTGTGAATGCTCAGGTGCTTTCCCCTGATATGTGAAAATTCAAGCCAGGCAGTCAGAGGGAGCACAATGTCTGCATGGTCAGCCAGGGTGTGTGGGCCAGAGAGGGAGCTGAGTGCAGCCAGGGGAAGAGAACGGGTAGGCAGCGACCTCCCGTACCCCAGAGGATCCTCACTAACGCACTGACTGAGTGAGTGCACAGGAGGATGGCTGATTGACAGTGCTCCCAAATAACGAGCACACAGGAGTGCCAGCTGATTTATAACGTAAAACTGAGACCACTGTTGGGATGAACCCAGCCCCTGTGGTCCAGCTGCTTCTCAGCAGCTGGTCGAGTTCAGGAGCACCCTTCTTTGGCGGCTTAATCTGAAGGGAAATAAGTTTCTGTGTTCAGAGACCACACGGGAGACAGCACAATGCCCACTGTGCACAGTGCCCACTGTGCACAGTGCAGCCAGTGGGCACCACTGGAGCCTCCTTACAAACAGAAGCTCCTGAGGCAACCCTGGAGTCCCTGCTGCTCACCAAGATCTTCAGGCTCTGGTGTGAGCCTGCAGGGAAAAGCAGCACCCCACAGCTCCACCAGTGTCCAGAAAACAGGTAAGGACATTTGCGAACTGAGGATCTGTGGGTGCTGCTGGGCTGCCGGCAGCGCACGCCATCCGGAGCAGAGCCACACTGCTTGGCAGCAGCTGATGGCTGCACCAGAGCATGAACATCACCGTGGCCAGGGACAGCCACCCTTAGCAGCCCTGCCCGACTTCTGCTTTAATTAAAAATATGGACTGTAGAAACAGGAAGTGAAAGGTTTGGAAAGGAATTAATAATTATTAGCAATCAAAGTACATAAACACAGGAACAAACACATTGGTCACTGGCTAATGCAAAAGCACCCATCTGTAGAGAAGCATGCAAGGGCGTATGCCTGCCCTCAGGCAGCAAAGGAATGCTCTGTTTCTCGGACACCACGCTTTGGTGAGTAACTCCAGTTACTCTGGTGAGTAACTCACCAGAATGGCAGTTCTCTTATTTGGCTGTGGCAGTGTTGGCACAGGGTGATGTGTAATGAAAGTGACACGAACTCTGAGGATAAGGCATTTGGCAGACAGCTGGAGAAAGGGTATGTCTTTGATTTTAGAGGAACCCTCCCTTCAGTGTTCTGCTTTTGATCTTTGCATGGAAGGGTAAGTTTTATGTAAGACAAATGTCTATCAAAGTTTTATTTAAAAAGCGTGCTTTTAACAGAAGGTGGCACACTGATTAAATCTGACATTTGAAGCAAGGCAGTCTAAACAGCCCAGGAATGCAGAAGGATTAAAGTGAGGCCTCCCGTAGAAAACACTGCTGTTTTATTAGGGAAGCGTAGGCTTTTGGGCAACGAAGTTTGGGTGCTGTTAATCTATGCTGACAGATAATGGTTAATGTTTGGGCAGTCGTAATTTTTTTTTTTCTTTTGCTGTCTTTTCTGGTTAACAGAGCATGACTCAGTGCACAAAAGAGTCTTTGATGGTTCTACTCAATGTAATTTTGGGAACAAATAATAGTTATCTCTTGGGAATACTGTGTCTAGTTCTTGGGGACCATTTGAAAAGCATCATTCACAGTCATAACTGCGATGGTTCCGAGCTCCTGGGAACTAAGGATGCAGACCCAGCTGCTCAGGGCCTGGGAAAGAAGTAGCATCCTGCAGGCTGGGAAGTGAGGGCTGCGGCTGACGAAGGGACTCTTTTACCTGGTTGCCATGACTGCCCTCATGAGGTCTACATCCATCTCTCAGAGCAATGAGAGCAAGGATGGAATGAAGCAAACTCCTTGGAGACAGGCATGACCCTTTGATGAGAGTTTAATACAGATGGAGAGTTCTTCTCCTACTCTGCGCTTTGCAAATCTGCTGCAAGGTCACTGCCGGTTTTGAACTATTCAGCTGTTCAAGGAACCATGAGCACTGTCTCAGCGCTATATTACATTTCTGGTTGATTATTATTTCCTTTTGTCCAATTCATCCTATCGTCTAGCAGTCGGAATGGTCAAAGAGTAGCCTTTATTGCTGAAAAAATTTACCAGCAGAGTTAAACTTTAAGGAACATGATTGATTCACAAGGGATTAATCTCAGTTTCCATTTGTCTATTCCAAAAAGTGCCTGTTCACATCTTTGCACTTCTGATGGTCATAAATATGAAAAAAAAAAATCAAGAGAACCTCCTAATTTATTTCCATGTCATATAGTTCATGTTGGAGGCACAACTGACATGAGCATGGGCTTTTTCCTTCATTCCAGGGTGGAGTTTACAAAGCACGGGAGATAAAAATGATCCAAACCATAAAAGCAGACTTCAGCAGCACCAAATACACAAATCTCCATTCCAGTGACCAAGGGAGACTAGTGTCGCTGTCCCTGCTGCCTGTAACTGAGTCAGGTCAGCCAGAGTAGAGTTTGCACCACCGTCGTCAGTCAGCACTGCGAATACAATTGGATTGCAAGCCAAGGGCTAGAGCAGGTGGCCGGGGAGATTTCCTTTCCCAGTCTCCTTTCCTAGTGAGAAGGAACAGACTGACCCATGGCTACAGCAGCCTCCTGCCCTCCCTTGGGCCGCCTCATCTATCTGTGCATGCTGCCAGTAAAACTGCAGCGAGCAGAGCTGCACCTTCCTCAGCTGGCCAGAGGCTCCTGACTGCCCGCCCCTCCAATGAGGGTTGCTGATCTACCCCACCAAGACAGTCACTGACCTGCTGTCCTTCTCGGGTAAGGACTTTTCTCATACATGTTTTAAAACCAAGCACACTTCCCCATTTCACCACTGTTTCTGCCCAGGCAGGCAAGCGGGAGTGCAGGTATGAATATTCTCTCACTCTAATCTCCCGTTCTCCCTCATCTCCCTTGGTGGCTCAAGGACCAAGCAGTACAGGGAGGGGTAAGTAATGACAGCACTGATGATCATGCAGAGCATCCAGGTTGTCATTAGAGAACAGAGTCCTCAGTCAATGGACCAACATCACTAATGGACGTGTATTCAGATAATAATTGTGGCAAAGTGAATACCCACCCATTAGAGACCAGAATGTGTTACAGAAGTACAGTAAAGTCAGACAATGGTATCTGGGTAAACCTCTGCTGCCTCATAGTTAAATAATGATTCTTTGAGTCAGAAACAGTAAAAGCCAAGTTTTAAATAGGGCTGACATTAAAGTGCTAGTGAAGATGCTTTGTCTGTGAGGACTGATCGGGTCTGAGCAGGGACAACTGCAGAAACTTGTCATGGCAAGGCACCACCTCATTCACCCCAGGGCTGCCAGGAGGGGCTGACGCCTGTAGGTAGGGCAGGGGATGAGCTAGGAGCCAGGCTGAGCCCCGTCCTTTGCTCCTGATGCTCATTCTGGCGTGTGATGGATGGATGCTGCAGTGGCCCAGCGGGCTGGGAGCTGACTCTTGCCACATGTGCAGGGACAGGTGTGCAGCACAGAACAGGTATCAAGGCACCCTCAGCCCTCCTTGTCCTCTCCCAGGGGCTCACCCACAAGCACTGCTTCAACAACATTTTCAAATACTCTTAGCTAGAATCAAGGAATTGTAGGAGAGAGTTTTGCTCTGTTTGGTTCTGGAGGGGAGTGGCCACGGTAGCTGCTTTCTCTGGGTGTGGGTACCACCCGTCAGGAACACTGTCCTCACCCTGCTTGGAAGGGGCTGCAGACAGGTAGGAGCCAAGGAAGAAAGCCTAGCTGTGCAACGCTGTTCTCCTGGCGCTGATAAATGTGACAAGAATTTGATGCTGGTGTATTTACCATGAATTCAGCTCTCCAAAGCCAGCAGCTGGCAAATGGCTGGTGCATTTGCAGGGCCTCAACACAGCACTGAGGGAGCTGCAGCCAGCGCGGTCTGTGACCAGCATGGTAAACACCACCAGCATGCTGCTGCTGGAAATAAAATCCCTAAGGAATTGCTTGAAGAGCGTTTTAATGCCAGAGTAATGCTGGAGGTGGGAACATCCTTGCTAATTACAGAAAGAGTGGGCTGCCCTGGGAAGTGGAGCGGGCAGGATTCCTCCTCCATATTTATGCTGTACAAGCAAACATTTCTCTCACTGCCCAGAAACCCTCCTGTCTCCTTACCATCTTGCATGGTAAGAAAAACACGCTGGAACAAAGTCAAGGCTGCAATGACTATAGTTATACAGGGGCCGTGCTGCTGACCCAGAAGCAAACGGCAGCGCTGTGGTGTGCCCAGGCCAGCCTAGCTGTGCAGCTGGGTCAGCCGAGGTGTGGGGCTGGCAGGTGGGCTCCTCCAAGTGAAGATGGGGTGGCTGTCAGGGAGGCACTGCTCAGGCTTCCACCCTGTTCTTTAGCAC
>NW_010417591.1:11246-16287 GCF_000710305.1 Buceros rhinoceros silvestris | reverse complement strand
CAGGATGCCTGCTGCAGAGTGCACTATATACATGAAGATGATTTGCATATGTAACAGGGGTATAAGACCCATATTTCAACTCATCACTCTTCATTCTAATTGTCAGGGAGAGCCCTTTCAGCTGTGCTGCCCACCCAGGAAACAGTCTTAGAGACTCTGCACTAATGACTGCAATTGTTAGCAACATAAAAATAGGAATAATGAGCAAAATTTGATTTAGTGTTGATTTAATTAGAAAGCTTTAATACTGATTTAATAAAAGAGAGCATCTGAGCCATATGCTCAGCTGGGGAATTAGTCATTTGGTCAGAAGAGAGAATTCTGACAGCATTTCTGCCCAACCCGAAAAGCAAACCCAAACAGCTGCTGATCAGCAGCTCAGTCTGATTCAGCCCGATGATTCCCTTCCCAAAAAAGATAAAATTATGATGGTCTTAGAACAGCTGACAGGATATGCCCGCTGAGGGCTGAATGATTCTACAAGTAAGGTACAAACTAGTACAGGACTAACATAAAGATTGTTTTTACCCCATGCACAGCAGTGAGACCTGGATGAAGAAGAGTGGACTGAACCCTTTAGGACTACCCCAAACTATGTTGCTCTGGAAGAAAAAATACTCTGTATTATGGCCATCTCTGGGAGGCAGCGCGCTGCCAGAGAAAGATGCAGTCTCCTTCCTTGGGTGACGCACATTTGCTGACGGCTCTTGCCTGGCAAGGTGTTTACCTTCAGGGGTTTTCCGAGCCCAGAGCCTCTACCTGTCATCCAGACCACATTCCTCACTCTCCATCCTCTCCAGCTCAGCAGTGCTGAGGACCAGTGGAAACAGCCGGGGGACTGCAGTGCTCCAGGGCAACATCCCCCATGCTCCATCTTGCTGCTGGGCCAGCTCAAAGCAGCTGCAGCCAGAGCAGCCTCTGGGGAGGAAAAACCGAGGAAAGCAGAACCCAGCTCAAGACCAGGGACTGCCTCAAATACAGGGTGGACTAGAAGGGACACCCTCTCCCCTGAGAGCTGCTGGGGAGTGCTGAGCTTGGGGAGTTTGTACCCTGACTCTGTCGGGTACTCTGTCACAGAAAGGCAGGGACACTGCTGGAGCGAGTTCAGGCCCACCAGGGCCAGGCCAGGTGCGGTTATTCGAGGCTGAGTGCGTTCCTCACGGATTTCCTGGGAAAGAGGACTGCGGGAGAGCTCACCTGCCGCTGCTACCACTGCATGGCATTGCCTTTGCTTTCTGTACTGCCATGCCTGGACTTGAAGGGCTCTGGTTTAGGCTGAATAGATGGTTTCTGTCAACATGAAAGAAATGCTTTCTGGGTTTCATTTCAGTGAGAAAAATATTGTTTCCATCCAAATTTGTTTTCCTCCTCAGATTTGGCAGCTAGTCCCAAAACTCTTTTTTTTTCCCCTCAGACTCCTAATTACAAAGCTTCACGCTGGGGCACATCACATAGAAACAATAAGAAAGACCTTCACATTGGGCATGTGCCTGGCACGCGTAAACACTGAGACATGAGAAGAAGGTTCAGTGATGGAGCTATTCAAGAACAACATTGCCTTGTTGCTTCTCTGAGTTCCTGTTATCCTCTCATCATCACGAAGGCAGTCTCTTCCCTTTCCATCTTCCATTGTACTGTCTTTTATCCTGTTAGTTCTCTTTACTTGGCACTGGGTGCATATTCATTGCAGAGGTAATAGAAAAGCAATAAAATCGGTCTTTCGGTGTGCATTTCCATGCTGTTCTCACACACTGCTTCTCTGACTGTCATAATAACAAATTAATAACCAAACAGAAATAGACCAAAGATGGTTTTGCCATGTGTTGGGTGTATGACAGCTACGCTGGAGAAGGTTCATGCTCAGAAATTAGAATAAGCCCTTCAGTGGACTATACTCACATATTGCTTTTAATTACAGGTATTAGTTAAATATTATATTGGTTTTATTTCCAAGTCACAAAAAATGAACATTTTTCTGCAAGGTGCTTTTAGCAAATGATAAATATTGCTCTTAGAGAAATCGTGTTTATTGCTAACCCATGCACATGTTTTCAGTTTATCTCCTATTACCAAAATCAAAATAATGCTGTAGCTGCTTCTCACTGTGCAGCCCTGGCCCCCAGCATGGCTGCCCAGGAAGGGAGGGGGCAGCCTGGGCTTGCAGTTCACGAGCTCAGGAGTATAATGAACTCCTCATATTTGGCCCTACATGGCATGAAATGCCCCAGGAAGAGAGAGGAACAGGGAAGATGAGCCTGCGAAAGCTGCGCTCATCTTGCAGGGGGGTGTCTGTGCTTCCCCCATGCTCAGCACCTTTCCCAGGTGCACTGAGCCCAAGCATTCTCTGCCCACCTGCTCGCTTGAGCTCCCTTCCAGCTGAGCTCAGGAGGAGATGGGGGCTTTGCTGGGCATGGCAAAGCATGCTGGTGATTTTCCAGAGGCAAAAATCTCCTTCAGTGTGAGGAGAGTGGCTGCCTGGCCCCAGTGGAGAGGCTCACGTGGCTTTACACCTCTCCGTGGAGGGGCTCATACCTGCCCCCAGTGTCTCTGCACCCAGGAATTGCTCTGAGGGGCACTCTGAGGGCATGTCCCCAGCCTCAGCAAAGATGCATGTACTGGTTTTGGCTGGGATGGAGTTAATTTTCTTCAGTACTTGGTATGGTACTATGTTTTGGATCTGTGCTGAACATAGTGTTGGTAGGACATGCGTTAGCAGCTACGGAGCAGAGCTTCCACAGAGTCAAGGATTGTTCAGCTACTCACCCCGACCCACCAGTGAGCAGGCTCGGGTAGTGGAAAACAGGGACTTTGTTTTTTGGACCTTGTGGTCACTGGGGTCCAGTGTTTGTAAACTTTTTGGGTAAAAATCAAGGGTTTGTTCTCTCCTTCACCTCTTCCTATTATTATTAATCTGAAATTATTACCTGCCAAGCCTGTTGTCCACAAACCCACAGATAGGTCTTGTGGTAAATGGAGGAAAAGGAAGAAACAGCATTTTGAACATACACTTAAGGTAGACAGGTCCTCAACAGACAGGTCTAGATTTATTTATTTTGGTTATGCTGTGGGGTTTAGGGAAGTATTTTCTTCAGCATGTGAGGTTCGGTCAGCGGTGCATGCAGTACACAACGCTCCTCATTTATTTTGATCAAAAACTAGAGGAGACAGAAGGAGTCCTTGGATTAAATTGTATAAAACTTGTTTCACTTCCCTATGAGAACTGGCAATCTCTTTGTCAAGCTTTGGAAAAAACCAGAGCATCAAAGTTTGACAACAGTCCTGATTGCCGAATAAATGCTGGTAATTACAGTATCAGTTTATCACAGTTCATTACATTAAAAATCCTCTTCACTATTCAAGTCACACCTGTGCACATTATTTCTGGAGATGTTTCAGGCTTGTTACAGTTTTCTCAAGTATTCTAACAGTAGGTGTAGACTTGCCTTTATCTATTTGTTGTTTCTACCTCACAGCTGATGATTAATGTTCTTATTTATCATCAAAACTGAGTCAGAATCTGGGCTGATGAATGTTGCTCTTTGTAGTTTGCTTGATCCTAATGACGATAATCTCAGACCTGGGACTCCTCATTCACATAGAGCTCTGTTTACCAGTGCTTAACGGTAGCAGAAATTAACTTTGTTTTCACTGACTTCTCTTGGCCACTCTCCTGCTTTTAATGCAAATTTAGTATGAGAAAATACTTACATGTTTAGAAAAACAGACTGGTAGTGTGAGGGAATACCTTGCTGAAAAATCAGAAATTATGCATATCTCTCAGTTTTGTGTTCTGCAATTACAGCCAGGTTCACATTACTGAAAATCCTTAAGAAGGCAGTGTCTGTGCAGGCCCATATGCACATCTCATGATGTGCCCTCTGTAAAAAGAAATACAGAAAAAAGGCAAGAAAAATCCTATTCATTGAACAACAGGGAAAAGCTGGCTGGACTTTGCCTATCATCACGTGCATATCCAAGTGGTGGCCTAGACACACATGCAAGAAGGGATGAAGCTGGCGAGGAAAGGTGAGCACTGGGAACATGAAGTGCAGCGGAGCAGCTGCCATGGATGAGGAGCATCTGTGACCGATGTCCCAGGGACAGTGCCATGCTGAGCGACTGCTCAGCGCCGCAGTTGCATGCTGGACCTGACAACCAGTGTCTCCCCACAGGAGCACCCGCTCTCCCCATGCCATAGCACAGCTGCAGCCCTCTGCGAAAGGCCCTCCACAGACATGTGGCAGCCTGGTCCCTGCCCGCCGAGCCTGCCCACTGCCTTTCCCCAGGACAGAGGGTGGCTCCTGTGCAGGCAGAGAGGCACATGTCTGCTGGCATGGGCATCTGGCAACCACAGCCCCATGGGTGGGAAAGGCAGTCTGCTGCAAGATGTGATCTGGGGAGAGGGCAATGGGTTTCCAGGTGTCTGAGAGAATGAAAATGATGGACTGTCAGCCTGTGACGAATTGCTGACTTCAGCTACTGGCTCCTCCATCATGAAGAAAGGATTGATGACATTTGAAGAGGAGCGCACCAGAGGGGACTGGTACGCTGAGCTGATATTGACTCTGTGCAGAGACAGCTAAGCTTCTTGGGTTGCTTCCCTGTGTTGGGGATGCAGATGAAGCAGAACCTTGGTGGAACTGAGAATTAAAACCGCTAAAGAAACCTGGTCATTTCAGCAAGACATATAAAAATTGCTATGGGAATGGAGAAAAGGCCGTTTCTCTTTCACATCAGCATTCAGTTATTCAGGGGCAAAGTGTCCTATTGGTTTCCTGTGAATTAACATAGTAATTACAATACTAGTCGCTAATTATCATTTTTATAATACCTATGCATGTATTACGGTTCTAATAGAAACAAAAGACACTCAATCACTAAAACTAATTAATTACTTTACAGTATGTCTTTGGTCCTTAGTTATTCCAATTTAACTTCAAAAATGTTTCTAATACGATGCTCTCAGCTAATCTATTTCTTCACCTTTTCTCTTTTCCCTGCAGAGGTCACAGACACTGCACATGGCACCATGCAGCAGGAA
>NW_010417591.1:8947-11131 GCF_000710305.1 Buceros rhinoceros silvestris | reverse complement strand
CAGCTGGCACTAATGTGCATGGAAATCTGCAGGAGCCGGCACAGAGGGCTGCTGGGCTGTGGAGCTGCAGCTGAGCGGGGAGAGGCTTCGGAGGGCAGACGCTTCGCAGGGAGCCCTGGAGCCGGATTACAGCCCCTTGCCAAAACAAGCTCTACTCACAGCTCTGCTTGCTTCTGGGTGCTGGGTAGCACCAGAAGTTTTATTGTGGCTCTGGCAAATGTTTGAAAGCAAGTATACATGGACATTTCATTGAAACTAAGAGCAACTTGTGCATAAATGTCTAATTTTCATTTCCTGTATGCTGGTCAATACTCGTACACTAATTTTGCATTAATATGTGAAGCACAGAACTCATATAGAGGGATGAAGAGCTTATAGGTAACCTCAGGTCCAAGCATTACAATGGTCTAAGTCTTTTTTCAATGGATCAGAACAAGAACTTTTTGGAGTGGTATTATTTGGTGCCCCTTGCCCTGGGGAAACAGGTAATCAAAGGCGTAATGAAGAAAAGAAGTAAGAAGCAGCTGAAAACTCCCTCTCAGCTGCATTACCAGTTCTCACCTGAGAGTCCAGTTAGTGGTGCAGTGGGTGGGATGTGCGCAGGAGGTAGCCGTGGGCAGAGCTGGGTCAGTGCATGCACACAGAGGGTGTGATGCTCCCGTGTGCGTTGCACAGCAGCGGGCCCTCTCCCAGCCTGTCCCACGCTTGTCTCTGTGACCTCTCTTCAAGCTCTAGTGAAAGCAGGATATGCAGAGAGCTTAGAATCCTGGCTGCTTTACCAGAAAATTAATGAAATGGCAACTATAGCGAGTTTGATTTCTTCATGATCTCTTCCAAACACAGCGAAATTCTTCACAATCTTGTCTTACCTGTCTGACTCTGCATTTGCCATGTGCTCTTACATTCTTTTTAGAAGGAGAAAATAAAAAATAAACAAACAAATAATTTCCTCCCAGGAACTCACAAGCACAACTTTGCTGCATCAGCTTTGTGATAAGCTGGCTTTGGGAAACAACTGACAGTGTATTTTGCTTGCTGTATTTAGGTGAAAATCAGTTGTGCCTCTTAACTGAAATGTTACAAGCTTGTCTTTGTCAGGTAATAAAATTGTGTTGCTTTTTATAACTAAATGCCTTGTGATATCTGTTTCAAAGGCTGACATTTCTAATGCGCTGATACCCTTGAGCAGAAAAAAAAAGCTATTCAATTTCAAGTGTAAATTCATCCACAGATGTCTTAAAGATCTAAGAAAAGGTTGATAGGGACTCTGACAGAATGATGCGGATGCTCCACACTAACAGCATCCAAGATGCTGATTGGACAGAGGAGAAAGGGGATTTGGTGTTCAAGTTCATTTAGTAAAGCTGATAATCTTAGCCCTTCATACATAGTGGAAGTTTACAGGTTGAAAGCAATTTCAACAGGGAAGCTTGGAAAAGCAACTAATTACAATAAAAGAGCTCTGGAATGGTCTTCGGTTTTGGGCAGTTTTCTACTTTTTCTGTTTATCCGGAGTCTGAGATTGATGTCCTTAACCAGAATTCCTGATCACAGATTTTACTTTGTGCTTTCACAGGAGCAGTTTCTGTTAGATCTATTTATCTATTTATTCATATTCATGTGAGATGCCATCAATAAATTTTTACCTTATCTTAGTGCTAGCCTATGATGTCGCCTGTCAACTTTCAGAGTCTGCTGGTGTTCTCGGTCCCTTTGAAAGGTCTCTCTGCATATTTAGTGCACTGTTTTTCCTCTTCGGATCCTATCCATACACTGACTTTATCTTTCTGAGGTTGGCTGTTTGAAGGGCAGAGATGAATCATGGAGCGGGCCAGACTGCACAACTGTGGAGCAGTGTGGGGCTTTCACTGCAGCAGCTTGGCATCTCAGGTTGGGACATCAGCTGAGGTGATGCCCCCAAAATAAAGTGAAAATAGAGAGATGGGTTCAGCCTTCCACTGCATCCACGTTTGTGGACTTCACCGGACTGTGCCTGAGCCAACCCCTGGTCCAGACCCCCAGGAGAGCAGGACCCTGTGGAGGGCAGCTGAAGGCCAGTGAGAGGCAGCCAGTATTGATGTGAACATCTCCATAAGCTGAACCCTAATTCTGGTTGCAGGAGAGCGACTGACAGCAGCAGCCGCTGCCCCAGGACCAGAGAAGCGATCGTGGAAGGCACACGCG
>NW_010417591.1:3015-8919 GCF_000710305.1 Buceros rhinoceros silvestris | reverse complement strand
GCAGCCCCGGCCCCAGCACAGAAGAGTCGATGGTGAAGGCTGTCCCCCCACCCCCCCACCCCTGCTAGCAGCAACTTGCTTCACACTGAGAAATGCCTCCAGGCAGCCTGGGCTGACACCAGCCTATGAAGCTTCTCCAGCAGGGAGTTTAGTACTACATGGCTCAGGCTGGCCTGTAACACAGACTGGAAAGTCCAAAAATCATCAGTCGAAATTATCTTCAGACACTCTGATTTTACCTTCTGATTTCACCTTCTGATTTCCAGACTTCCTCCCTCACATTGGGTTGCAAAGACAGAGCCAGCCTCAGCCACTAGCAGCTCTCCATCCCTTGATGTTATGTCTCCACAGTTCTCAGAGTGTAGGAGTCACTAAAGCCCACCAAATTAGCCAAAGCAAAGTGACAGCCTGCGGCACTTGAGGAATAATCTGCTGTGGCGTGTGGCACAGTGCCTCACTGAGGCTGTGGAGAGACCTCTCTCTACATCTGCGAAACAAAGATGTGGTCTCTGATGCCTACACTTCCAAGAAACAGGATCTTCAGTGTCTGAGGGAATCTGTGCAAAAATCCACTGATGACAACTTGCACACTGTCCAGGGGGTGTCTGATCTTCGTGTTGTTTCGATCCACACAGACAGTGAGGCAGTAGGGTGGAGAGGTGAATCACTAGAACTGAAGCAGGTTCTCATCTTGGCAGGAAAACATACCTGAGGTGTGCAGAAGTACTGAGTTTCAGTTTCCAACTGAAATTGTCTTCTCTAGAATAAAAACTCTTTCAACAGCTAGAAAGAATATTTAGGAGTTCGCATGCACAGACAAGTTGTGCATGAACACCATGATAGATTTTTCGAACCAGCAACTCTGCCAACATCACTGATGACCTATCCAGCATATCGGCCCCTCTGTTCCACTCAGAAGGGAGTCGCATACAAATCTAACCCATCTTTTCTTCCCCATGGAGGTAGTCATGATATGCAGGGTAGGCCTTTCCGACCTTGACCGCACCTTTGGTGTAGATGGACTGTCACCCACATCACCTGTTGCCTGGCTTTCCATATCCAGAGCCTCATACCTGTTGTACAGAGAGACCTGGGAGGACCAGGTGGGCAAGGAGGGGGACCTCTGCTGCCCTGAGCATGGACTTGCCTCCATTCACTCCTTTCCTTTAAGCTGCTGCCTTCAGCCTGGCAGGGGGAGGCACAGGACCTCCTTGATCTTGGGTGTTTTCTTGTGGCAGGGCAGAGCACGGTTCCACCAGCCTATCTCTTTCTCAGACTCTGGTAGTGTCTCGTAGGCATGATTAACTGTGTGTGAAAATCTTGTCAGTGTTCTTTTTGTACACGTTTCTTCAAAGAAAGCAGAGAGACAACAAGCAATTGTCTGTTGTTCAGTTGTCAAAGCTCTGTGATTATTTTCTACATGAAACCGATGGCAGCACAGCATTAATTTGCTGCTTTTGTAAACGGGATCTCTGTTACAGAAACAGAGCAAAGCAGAACATTTTGGGGGAAGGTAAACAGCAGTCAGTGCTTTCAGAGCATGTTTGAAACCTTGAATGCTTTGGAGAAGAGGTAGAGGACAGAGCATAAATTCTGTGGGGCATATTTCTGTTTTCCAAAAGCAAGGTGTTTCCTCAGAGACCTGCTTCAGAGAGACACCAGAGGGCTCTCGTTATACTGGAAATTGCTTGAAATATGGGCTGAAAAAACTGAAGATCTCTCATCCAAGATCTTTGTTTGCCACCGTGAGTGTGAAAGAGAAAAAGACCTCCCAAAATTATTATTGTTTTGAATTTTTGTTGTTTGTTGTGGTGGTTTTTTTTTTTTTAAAGATGTCTTTCAGATGTTTTTGTTAAGGTCAGTGCTCAAATAGAGCAGGTAGAGGGAAGTGATCTCTGCACTGGTGAGGCCACAGGTGGAGGACGGTGTCCAGAGCTGGACTCCCCAGTGCAGGACAGACATGGACATGCTGGAGAGAGTCCAGTGAAGGCCCACAAAGATGATGAAGGGTCCAGGGCTTCTCTCCTACGAGGAGAGGCTGAAAGAGCTGGGACTGTTCAGCCTGGAGAAGACAAGGCTCAGTGGGATTTTATCCATGTGAATAAATACCTGAAAGGAGGGTGCAAAGAGGTCAGTGGTGCCCAGTGACAGGAGGGACTGAGGTTCTCAGATGTGCCAGAGAAGTAATTCACCGTCTTTTCCCAGCCCTCCAGCACAGGAGTGTCATCTGTCCTGCTGGGGCACTGGGACCAGGACTTGCGCTCCGCAGGGACGGTACAGATCAGGGCAAAAAAAGCACCGCAGCTGTGCAAGTGTTAAATAACAACAGTCACAGCCTCTGCCAGAGGAGAGACCTCAGCACCGCTTGCTTTTTGCAGAAGTAAATGATTGAGGACTTCTCCACAGAAAAGCTCCTGACAGGAGGGTAAGCTCAGGAAGAGTGGTTGTCTTCCTCCAGGTTGGGGCAGTAACCTGGCAGCTGCTGAGATGGCTGGGCACCGTGGGGGCAGCTGATGGGTTCAGCCTGGTCCCCAGGCGAGAGCCAACAACCGAAGACCAGCACCCTTCCTGGGGGATGCAGGCGTGCACAGGCATGACACAGTGCATGCCATCCCAAGCGTCGGTGGCACAAATCCTGTGAGGCTCAGACTGCTGAAACCATCACGCCTGTCTGAATGGAGCGCTGCCTTTTCTGCAAGATCCGCACTGTTAAATACCCCTGTCTGTGACCTCCCGAGGTTAGGACAACAAATTAACAACCTACAGAGCTGTTTACGTGCTGAGGCCAAAACATCTTGTTCCTAAGGGAGGGTGTGAAATGTGGAGGAACTAAGTGCAACTGGAGTGCCTTTGGAGAAGCGTGTATAAAGCATTAATTGCATCTGTCTACAAACAGAAACAAGTCTACGTTGAGTGTTTCTGGTTTTACTACTGTCGCATATTATTTTCTAATTTTCTTTATAACGCCAACAGAAAAGGGGGAAAGCACTTTTTCAGCAGCCTGTCTACAACCTAAAGACAATACTTTATTTAAAGCTTTGCCGCTCTATCTTATCTTTTTCTTTCTGAAGGATTGATCATGAATTATACATTCCAGCACAATATGAAATATTTAACTCATGCTCTTCAATTCCAGTTCATTCCCAAACAGAGAAATGAGTGAGCACAGTAAAGACTGGGTACATAGATACAGATCCTCTAGTGCTTTTAACAGCTTTCCCCTGCTTAGTGCCCAGATCAAAATAGGGCTGAAGCCTGAGGAAGGCTTCAGGTGGTCAGCACTGCTCTGCATGCTGTTCTCTTAATTACAGGAGAAACTTGGATTCAGCAGATGGATTCTGCAAATACGAATTCAGGCTGATGCTCTGAAAACGTACCTGCAGATTTCTGAAGTTTGGGAGGAAAATATGTAAGAAAAATGAAGTGCAGTAATTACTGCTCACACAATGAAGCTATTTCCTCGTTTCAGAATTTCTTCAAGCCAGCAGGAAGGTCACAGCACTGTAACGGGATGGCAAACATTAAGGGAGGAATCGATCTCCATGTCCTGGTCTGCTCGCTTATACCATGCTGCAGTCGTGCTGTCTTCTCCTTAGAGCTGTGCTGGAAGAAATCTTATACAAAGCAGACACTAGTCAGGTCAAGGGTTGTAAGCAAGTGATTTCAATTTAATCTTTCAATGAGTGTGCATATATAATTGGATAAAAACTAGGAATTAGAAAGGAATTCTGACTTAGCTTCCAGCTGTATGAGGACATATTCTATATGGTCACAGATGATGTCACTTGCTCCAGTTGTCCGAGGTGTGTCAGGGTTATTGATTAGTTGTCATTATCTTTTAGAAAAATAATGGACGAAGCCATAAAGGTAATTCCAACTAAAGGAATTGTATAAATATTTGTTACACTTGCAAATACAATAATTTTTAATTCAGTGTGCCTGTGGAAAAGATAGTTTCCACTTTAAATTTGATTTGATCACTTCTTAACTTCCTTTTGTAGTTTTGGCCGTGGCATTTCCTAAGGTAAAACAAAATCGTACTGAAAGAATGAAAGAAATTCTAATGTTGTTCTGAGCAATCTTGCACTGTTGAAACTCCATTCACTGAAACCCTAAAGCTTCACAGAGCAGAGCAAGGAGAATCTTTTCACTGTGCAAAGGAAGTTGTCTTTTTATCTGCTCTGGGTAATTTCACATGCAGCTTTCTTCTGTAACTGTAGATATAATATATATGCAAGAACACAGCTAATATTCATGTTGATCTGCCAGTTTTTCTGCCCAGAGAGTTCTTACGGGGGGCAGGAAAGACACTGCCTTTCCTTCAGACAGGGAGAGCATCACACACTGACAGTCATCTCAAACACAGAAGACCTGCTCATAAAAATAATAGAAACAATAGAAAATGCAGCTGAAATACATTTTGTGTACAGTCACCCTCCGTGAAGGGTAGGAAAGGATAGTGCTGTCTAAAATGCTGCTGAACAACAGTCCGATTTCTCAGTCACCTACAGAGCAGGTCAAACTACAGGACATCTGTAAGGGCTAACTGTGGATCACCCTTTGCTGGATGAAACTTTAGGAAAGAGTTAATGGGATTCATACTGTCACTGGCATTTCATAGCTCTCCTTATGTGGGTCAGCTGTAGTGATGTTGAGAGGAAACAGGTCCACAACAGAAAGGCTGCCAGATGAGCTGGACCCCCATGCTCTTTGGCCAGGGAACCTCCAAAGCGTCAGTACAGACAAGAGTGTCCAGTGCATTTATTCAGTGAAAGTACCAAGCTACAGACAGTCTTCTCCTAGGTCCATGCACTCCAGGAAGGTAGTGTAGGTGGGGTCTGTAGCAAAGCAAGCTTGAGCCCGCTATCCCAGTGAAGAATGGGTCACTACCTGTCCTGACAGCCCAGGACACACTTTCTACTAGTGGACCTGGAGCTTGTCTGGAAGCCCATTTTAAAGCTTTACCTATAGCTTTTCCTGAGGTTTACGGTGTTGCAGATCAATAGTGGTAAGGTTGGAGAGACTTGCATTATATCCATTTTCCTGCAACAGCCCTATGGGAGGCTCACCCAAAGCCATCTACTAAACATATGTCAAATTATTGTATGTTTTGGAGGCCATCTGCCTTGATGTCAAGAATTCAGCTAATCTATCTACTTAATTTCCTAAATACACCATTTCAGCAATTATTTACCTTACTTGTAAATGTAAAAAGGAAAAAAAAAAAAAAGCAGCACCTGAAAATTCTGATCCAGGTCTGTTTGGCAAGGGATGCTGCCAGATGGACAGAGAGCGGGTGAGATGTGGTGGCGGCCAAAGGTGGTGGCTTCACAGAGGGTGATGGGTGGCTGGGAGGTGGCTGACCTGCACTGATAGTGGAGGTGCTGAGACCCCTGGGATGGAGCACTCCTCTTCCAGTGATCAGAGGGGCTGGCTCTGCCCCGTGAGGCTACCTTGGAGTTCAAAAAAACAACCCTCCAAAACCAAACAATAATTTCAACAATAACCAAACAATAACC
The DNA here is from genome assembly GCF_000710305.1 of Buceros rhinoceros silvestris. Taxonomy (NCBI): domain Eukaryota; kingdom Metazoa; phylum Chordata; class Aves; order Bucerotiformes; family Bucerotidae; genus Buceros; species Buceros rhinoceros. Next base: position 3,400 of record NW_010417591.1, on the reverse strand, counting down.
ACAAAATAATTTCATATAACTGCATAAAACGTGTATGAAAATCTTTACCTGACCCTTAAATTTCCTGTATCAAAATAATGTACAAGGCTTCTGAAAATGCAAAACTCTGTAAACCAAAAATCTCCTCTGGAACTCTGCTCTGCGTGCACGTATGTGGAGGAGGACGGCTGATTTCCAGACCCCCGCTACCTGCGGATTAGTAAGTCCCTGCAAAGCATGTTAATGTGGGGCTTTCTGGAGGACCTGATTTATTCTGTGTGTAAAGAACGAGATGAACACACTAATAGACTCCTTAGGCAAGCCTGTAAATGAGAAGACTAAACTCACAGAGGGAAAGCTAAGGAAAGGCAACCAATCACGATCAAAAGGCTTATCGTATAATTTA
>NW_010417591.1:0-2902 GCF_000710305.1 Buceros rhinoceros silvestris | reverse complement strand
GTAGAAATGAATTCGGGCTTTCAGAGTCCTTAATAATTAATACATTACTGGTTACGACATTAATGCATTAATTTTCTACCTTCCATAATAAGTAGAAGCTACCAAAAAAAGTGGAAAATACAATCAGATGAGGAACCTGGGAATCTAAAATTGAGGGCTTGAAGTCATAGAGGGATAATTTTTAGGGTTTTTTCCTTTTTTTTTCCCCCATGGCACAGAAATATCTACAGATCGAAGACCAATGTTAAGAAAAATAATGCTGGATAAAGGCATATTAAGCATTTAATTCAACCTAGATTTTAATTTCCACTTACCAATGTAACATTTTGGGAAGAAACTATTTCTGTTCTGAAGCTCAGTTCTTCGACTAAGCAAATGTTATGATTTTTCTTTACTAATCCCTTTGAAAGAAAAGCAGGTATTTTTGAAAACAACTTATGGCATGTACTGGTCAAAGCTGAGTGTAAAAATCTTTTTTGCATGCATATAGTGTCTGGAATTTAGGTTAATATTTTGTAAAAGGATAAATCTCAGGATTTAAAAAATTTTATTTAGAATTACTTGTCAATTTCATTGGTCATTATTGGATTATGAAATCCATTTGAACTGGGGGGAGTGGGGAACATAAGGAATCAACTTCAGCTTCTCTGTTGAATGGAAACCTTATCAAATCTCCTTATGAACAAATTTTCACCAGTTCTGTGTCACCTATTGGATAATCTAATCAGGAATTTTATATTACGTATTTTGCTAGAAATAACATGTATGGAAATGGAGTAGATTTCAGGCAGTTTTAGAGTTCTAGCAATAAAATAGTTGGGTTTTGTTTTGCCTCTGTGATAGCTGACAATGTAGAGGTACCCATACTCTCAGTTCACCAACCTGTTGTGTTCACCTGGATTTTGTAGGTACAGCGCATCCTCTACGTGACATCTCTTGCTCAGAAACAGCTTGGCTGCAAAATTCAAGCGGTGTCAAACTGAGATGCTCTGAAGTAACTGGATGAAGAACGGCGCTCCTCTTAGGAGTGAATCACAGTCACACTAATTTCAGCAGACTTTGCTTCATTTATACATCGCAGGGGGACTACAATATACAAACATGCAGCAATGGAGCACACGTTCCTGTTTGGAACTGGGGGACATAAGCCCGGCCTTGCTTTAAATTGCACTGGGTAAGTGGAGAACGGGGCAGAATAGTCCATGTCAGAAGACTGGCATTCACTCTGAGGAAAAAAATACCTTCATTTAATCCAGTCATGCTTTTATGGTGATCCATTCAGGGAAAAGGTGAAAATCGAATTATTTCCCAAACCTGCACAGTGTAATGCTGAGCTCAGCGCAATGCTGACTCGCACCGAGCCTGGGTTTTCAGGAAGAGGTAACTGTGATAGCTTTGCCCATCATCAGCTGGCACTGCAAAGGCACACCTGGGTTAGATGTATCTTTCACGCTTTTATTGAGATGTCCCACCTGCAAATGGCAGTATGTCAACAGGTTAGGCTTGATTTATAAGCTGTTTAAAATCCATTGACTTGAAAACAGCCCTTGTCATTCACTGTTGTGTCTTCTACAGCAAATTTGTTCCTGTAAATGTGTTATTGTGTCTCTGTCACGTTTACATGGTATTTTTGCCTTGAATGTTTCTCATTTGAGAACCCAAACACTGCAAGAAACATCTAACTGACATACTCCTTGGGCAGCACCTCAGGGGGTTTTTGCATGTAAATGTTTTCATTCAAGCACATTAGTCTTGCACAATAATCAGCTTTTGGAAGTCTATATGGAATATACGCCACCAAAATGGATTTTTGTTTCCTGACATAACGAAAGAGGTATAAAAATCAAGACAAAAGTGTTTCCAAACTTCTAAAGGTATTTCTTCTGCAGAAGGAAAAAAAAAAGCTCTCCTTTCAAAATTGGAATTGAGTTTTTCCAGTGCTGAGTTAGCGTCTTGCCTTTCACTTTCACAAATCTCTTAATGGCATTGCAGCAAGGATTATCTAACTGATATGTTGTATCTATCAGAGGGGTTCACAACAATTTTTGCCTTTTTAACACTTATTCCATCATTGTCTCCACACCACAAAGACCATTTATTGTGCCGCTCTCTGTGCTCCCAGTGCCAGTGTGCTCTATCTGGTCCATGGATGTGGGGAAGGCATCCTCACAGAGCTGGGAGAGTGGCTTCCCTGAATGGGGTGTTGGGGCTGCCTTTGCTGGAGCCTGGGGGGAAAACTCCTGGTGCCCCCTGCCCTTTCCTATCTTGGTCTCTGCCCAGCACCCCTTTCCTGACAGCCTGAGAGGCCCCTTGTCCCTGAGACCTTGACCCCTTTTCAAGGCCCGGCTGAAACCAATGAACAGGTTCAGAAGCTGTTAGGAGCACTGACTGCAGCAGAGAGCAAGGGGAAAAGTTTTGGATCTCATTTTCAATCCAGTAAGGACCTGAAGTAAAGTGCTGCTGCTTGGCTTGCCACAAGGTCCCAGGCTGTTGCAGTTTTCTGCACAGCCAGCTTCCAGCAAGTTCTGCTCCACTGTGACCTTCACCTGTGCTTCCCCGAAGCGTTGCTTATGTTGCATGATGACATTAAGACCATCTTTCTGCACCTATGACCAAATTTCCTAGTGTGAGGACAACCAGCTCAGGTCACTAGTTTGGGCAGATGACTTCTCTCAGTATCCCCGTGGTGTAAGAACTGTGGCATCAGGGACAGGGTGGGTTGAGTCATGAAGGGCAGGTGGTAGCTACAGAAGAGTCTGCTTTTGCAGGAGGAATGCCACCACCGCTCAGCGCTGTCCGGGTGCCAGTGCTCACGCCATGGGTGCAGGATACAGCTGAAAACAGGCGCCGTCCCCGGAGACTGGCCGGGCACACAGCCACTGCGGGCAGGTGTGCTGCTGCC
>NW_010417590.1:0-211 GCF_000710305.1 Buceros rhinoceros silvestris | reverse complement strand
TCCTATGCTGTGTCCACTCTGGGGCTCGACAACCCCTCCCTGGCTGAGCCCCCACCCTCGTAAGGCCATGGGCATCACCACTGGCGGTGCTTGGGCACGAGGTGTGGGGTGGGAGCAGGGCTCCGGCAGGAGCTCGGCCCCATCCTGTCCCCGCTCTGCTGCCCTAGGGTGGATCCTGGGGGGCTGGCGGAGCAGAACGGCATTCGGGTGG
>NW_010417589.1:0-3419 GCF_000710305.1 Buceros rhinoceros silvestris | reverse complement strand
GAGGAGGGGTTGGGGGCGAAACCACTAACAAAAAAACTAAACAACCCCCCCCCACCTACACTGCCCCACCTTCAAAATTGCATTCAAAGTGCCAGCTACTTTATTTAGACATCAAAACTTTACTTCAACTTCACTATCTACAAAATAGGAAAGACAACTATCTACTCTCTGTGTTATTTTACTCTTGAGAACACACCTGTTAAATAAGTAGGGGTAATTTTAAGGTAGAAAATGAGAGCAAGTTGCTCTGTATTTGATTAATACCTTTCTAATATAAAGAGCTGTAACTGGCTCCATGCACAGCATGTCACTGTCAGCAGAAAAGAAAGTGAGGTTCGTTTTTCTACTGAACCCATGATACATTTTACATTCAAAAGGCATTAGAAAGCCGCTGCTCTACCCTAGGAAGAAGCACAATTGCCCACTCCTTTACCATCTTAAGATCTGGAGAATAAAGCTTCACAAATTTTTCTGTGTTTTTTTAAATGCATAGATAGCACTATGCAGGGTTTACACAGAAGATTAGTTCCCTTGAAATTCCTACAAAAGGCCTAATAAAATAACTGTAATACCATTTTGAAAGCAATACAATTCATGTCTCAGCCTGGGAAATAGTTCAGGCTTCTGCGTGCATCAAGCGAAGGAAAGAAAGCTGACCAGCCTGGGTTTTGGATAGGTAAGCTTTCTAGTCACTATTTAATTTCTGCAATTCTCATTCTTAACTTTGCAGTTAACTTAATTATTTCAACTGCACAGATACAATACTGGACAACCCTGCTCAATCCACTGCCAGCTCTCTCACAAATAGCTAAGCTGCTCATTATTTCAACGGAAACAGTTAGGCTACGATGACACTATTTTTCATGACATTTAATACCTTCAGAAATGTGTCTCCCGTTACCAAACTCAACAGGATCGAATCATCATTTTATGTAACATACATCTGATAAAAGCTGATCTGTACCTTAAAGTGTCTTCTGATGGGTCCTGCATTTTCAAGGTGTCCTCTAATGTGTCTGTGAGGGTAAGTATCACTTGGTTTTGAAGAATAGTATGAATTCTAGTAGGAAAACAGACAGAATTATCATCTTAACGTTAGTAAATTATTCAGGAAAGCACACAAAGTTTCTAGGTTATACTAACAAATATATTTCAACTCTTTCAATCTTGTAGCATTTGACACGACACTGTTCAAAGGAAACTGAGTAACAGGAGCGTAGGGCCTGGAGTCCCAGCTGTTTGAAGCAATTGAAAGCCTACAGCGGCCCAAGGTGATACAGACCATCCTACTGCAGTATCATCCTTTTGAAGAGATCTAAGCAGGTAACAAATCAGTTAAAGTTCTCCGCCCCTGCCCCTCAAGAACAGTTGCCTCAATTTGCATGCAGCCAGCGTAGCAGACAGGCTACTACAGCAGTCATCCGTCAAGTCCGAAATACGGACAAGAAGATTAGCACTCTGGACATCACTGGTTAGCATATGGTCATCATCGGTTAGCAAATTTTAGAGGAGACACATGCACTGTTACTATACACGCCACTGCAGCAACCAGACAATGAATGTGTGGCATGTTACTCTGGTCCTTAGAAGATCCTACTTTTAACTCTGTATTACAGGAGAGCGTTTTGAAGATTACTTGCCTGCTACAGAAACAAACATGATTTCAAAAGCAAGTAGCGCAGACAAGTGGTATTGAAATTGTTGTGTCAAAACACTGAAGAGCTGCAGTCAAACACCCATGGCTGACGAAAATAGAGCACTCCCTCCAGCCACTGTTCTACCTGCGTATTTTGGTCCTTTTCCAAATATTCCCACGACAGCTACTACATGGAGGGGATGCACGCAGCTAAAATATCATTCTCTTCCATCACGGAAACATTCAGAGGAGGATTACGTACTAGCATACACTACACTAAAGTCATCTAATGCAGAGAGAATGAACTGGATAATAAACTCCTAACAGTTTTTTTTTATGGTGCATTCTTGAATAATTACTGTGCTGTTGAACTCTTTTTCTCAAAGGAAATTTCTACAGCTTCAAATACAATTTAGAGAGAGCCTAGGAGAATTCTCATGAAATATTTCACAGAATTACAGAATTGTAGGGGTTGGAAGGGACCTCTGGGATCATCTAGTCCAACCCACCCTGCTAGAGCAGGTTCACCTAGAGCAGGTTGCATAGAATCCCATCCAGGCAGGTTTTTAATCTGTCCACAGAAAAAAACTCCACAACCTCTTTGAGCAGCCTGTTCCAGTGCTGTCACCCTCAAAGCGAAGACGTTTTTTTCTCACGTTCGGGTGGAACTTCCTGTGTTCCAGTTTGTGCCTCTTGCTCCTTGTCCTGTCACTGGGCATCATTTATATACTAACATCTAATAATAAATGCAAATACATGCTTTGCTGTTTACAGAATTTCTGCTCTCTAACAAAGTACCAAACCTTTCTAGTGGTAGAAACACTTTAGGATATGCTTGCTAATACTGTTACTAATTGGAGAAAGACTATAAATGCAACAGAACAGTCTTAGAATCCAAGCTAACTTTTAACTGGGATTTAAGCTAGTTTTTTCTTTCTTGAGAACATAGTGTTGCCTACAGGTTAAAATGCCTTGACAAGAGGGGATACTCAGCTGAGAACAGAGAGAGGAAGAAAGACTTTATGAAGGGAGATCAAAGTAGTCAAAATGGCTTTCCCAGGAAAAAAGGTATGGCAAATTAAACACACATAGGAGAAAAGCATGTCAGGAACTTCCCAGCTCCCTTCTTACTCTAAGAATATAAACTCCATGAAATCAAATTAACTTTCTCCATACAACACAATTAAATCAGGAAGCTCCCCATTGAAGTACATTCCTCCTTAAAGCTAGGAATTCAGCAAGATGAAAAAAAAAAAAACCATTCAGGAAAATTTCCTGTTATAGTTAAAAATAAACCTTTGGGAATTAAAAGAAAGCTTGTCTCAACTAATTGTGGATACACCCCTCTCCGTCCCCATCTCCCTTGAGGTTCGGTACATTCATGGAAACAAATACATTCGAACTACTTAATGCAAAGATATAGCAATCTACTCTTCAGGAATTTCTTCAACCAGACATTTTATATGAAAAAGAAACAAAAAAAAAAAAGGAAGTACAGATAGATACTTGTTCTGAGCTTCTCTTCTTGTCAATAGGGTACAAGGCTAGATGGACATCTCTTACAGTTAAGGCTGGATAGAAATCTGCACCTTCAAAGCATAAGTTCTTCTCAAGTTTAAGCTCAACCCCCGATTATTGAATATTAACACAAGAAACACTACCCCTTCACTGGCCGGCTCTAAAGGGTGCTGTCCCGGTTTGAGCTGAGACTTCCTTGTTTCGGGTAATGGACGAATACAATTATTCCATGCCAATACGATAGTTCCGCATTTAATTGGTTAAG
>NW_010417588.1:1734-3963 GCF_000710305.1 Buceros rhinoceros silvestris | reverse complement strand
TCACTCATGAGCCAGAGCGCCATGCTGAGCAGCGCCAGAGAGCCGGACTGGTGCGTGGCAGCCAGAGGCGTGGGGACATAGAGCAGCAGGGTGCTGATGCCCAGGCCCACCTGCAGAGAAGGGAGAAGGGGTAAGAGGAGCAGTGGGTGCAGCACTGATACACATCCCCAGCACGGAGTAAGGTGTAGGAAGGCCCACAGCCACAGCCAGACCTCCCACCCTCAAACTGAGGCTGTGCGTGCAGTACGGTGAGGCCCCAGGTCTAGGCAGGGCTCTTGGGGACCAGCACATATCAAAGCTGGGGACTTGAGAAAGCTTTGTCCTGAGAACGTGCTGCAGTGGACTAGGGGGAGAAAGAAAACAGAAGGAAAAATGAAAGACAGTACCTGCACACAAGCCACAGCCAGTAAAGAAGTCACTGCCATCCTGGTCCTGCGAGGGAGCGGGATCTTCCGCGAGAAGAGATACAGGGCTGTGACAGCTGTGACTGAGGCGATTCCCTACAGAAGGGACAGGAAACAACCACCGTTCCAGAACAGTTCAAGGGAAATGGGTGCAGTGACCTCTGGCTGCACCTTCCATACAGTAAAAGAAATGCTGTGAGCAACATTCAGCAGCAGAAGCGTGTGAATGGCCACGACCAGATCCCAGAGCTCCCAGGCCTGCCAGGTCAGCGAACCTGAAACTTAACTAGTTACAGAGAGTTCCATTTTCCTCCAAATTAATGCTTTACTTCCCAACAGCGTTTCCTCACTCCTTCAAGTCATGAGGGATTATTTCTGCCCTCTCCTCTCCTGCCACCTTGACAGCTGAGGGTGGAAGCTGTCCTCTGGAATACTGATCTCATTTTCACCACTCGGCTGCAGCTCACCAGCACCACCCTGCTGGGCAGGTCACCCCAGGGCACTCCTTTTCTAAGTCGGTCCTTTAAGTCTTAGCGAGGGCTTAGTCCGCAGCAGTGACAGCCCTGGTTTGTAACACCTGGACTGCTCTGAACAGCTGAGACATTTTCACAGGGCACTGTTGTGCAAAGCAAGGTCAGAACTGCTGGAGGAGCGCTCAGGGCTGGGATTCCCAAGCTTTATTTCACACCACTCTCACAGCGAGGGCTGCCCTGACCTGCAGCTCACGTTAGGAAAAGGAGACACAAAGAAACAAAGCTTGTGACTTGCACAGGAGGAAGATGTCCTTAAGGAAGGAAACGGCATTGAAAACAAGTAGAGTGCTAAACTTCCTCTTCCTGCAGAAGCAAATTGGTAGCACACACTCTCAGGACCTTTGGACACCCTGGATATCACTCAGGCTGACAGAAGCACGGCCTGAAAGGGACAGCTTGGCTGCAGGAGGCAACCGAGAAGCAGCACAGACACAGCAGGAAGACAGCACTTACCAAGATCCTGTGATCGAACTGTACAGTTGTGGGATTCTCAAAGATGTTTCTCAGCACGGGGGAGAAGGCAAGGAGATCATCTGGGACCCAGCGCTCCCCCATTTTGGGGAAAGAATTGTACACAAGACCAGCATCCAGCCCTGCCACGAAGGCACCTGCAATCCCAGAGCAGAAAGTGAGACTGCCAGAGGAGGTGAGGGTGGCTCTCCAGGTTGCACAGCTCTGGTTCAAGAGCTCAGCTTGATCCTGAATTTCTTTTAGAAACACATACAGAAATCACACAGCGACAGGCGGGCCAGGGAAAGCCAGGCAGGCTCGGGAAAGACCAGTCAGGAAGGTTCTCGCCTGTAAGCTCACTGACAGCAATAAAGTTTTCCCAGAGAACATCATGGGGTTGCTTGCAGTCCCCATCAGGCCTAAAAAACCCCACAGGGCAGAGGAATGAGCCACAGCCAGGACAGCAGAAAGAGCGAGCCTTACCTGAAAGCGCAGTGAGGAAAATGAGAGCGGCAGTGCCGTGGGCACATTGTCTCAAGCGAAGGAGCTGACGGGTCTCAGGTAGCTGTAAAGTAACGACAATAAAACAACAAAGCGTTCCCAGTGCTGTTTGCAGCAGGTAAGAAGAGCCATCCCTGCGTGCACAGGCCACGGGGTTTGCCTGCATTTCACAGGAGGAATCTAGAGACCACCACACCGCACCGCCCCACTTCAGTGGTTTCTCAACACCACGCCTAATCGAGTCCCACCCCGCGCAGAACCTGAAGGGGCCACTGGACGGCCACCGGCACGTGCCATTCAGCCCGGCCAGGACCGGCCCTGCCCGAGCCCCCGTGAGCTCC
>NW_010417588.1:1003-1644 GCF_000710305.1 Buceros rhinoceros silvestris | reverse complement strand
GGCCAGGCACGGCCCTGCCCGAGCCACCGTGAGCTCCCAGTAACTCCCGAGCAGAACTGCACCTGTCAGAGGAGGCATCCCGCAACAACGAAGTGTACAGACAGGGTGCTTTGTAACGGGGCACTAGATCAGCGTCAGGAACAGGAGATAAACCGGAAGCACCACCACCCTCCACACCCGTTCCTCACCCTCCCGTCACAACCCCGGGACACTGCCCTGCACTTTTGCCTTCTGTCATACCACTGCGTACCTGCTGTCGCGGGAGCAGCAGAGACAGCCCCGTCCACAGGCTGGCGGAGTACAGGACCAGCGCGGAGCCGAGGTGTGCTGCGAGACGGTACTGACTGACCCGCGGAATGTCATAGGAGTCCGGCTTCTCTTCCAGCCCGCTCTTCACCATGTACCATCCCAGCAGCCCCTGACAAAACAGGAGAGGTGTCAGAGCCAGAGAGAGCAGAAGCAACTGCTAGGACCAGACAAACATCAGGGGCAAAGCAATGTGTTTCCTCCACCTTCAGCCAGCACTGACACCCACCAAGCTTTCACGAACCCCAGCATCTCAGCGATGCTCAGTAACAAGATACTGAGAGGAGACGCGGCCGCCAGCCCCAGCGGCTGCAGAGACCACCCCCACGGCAGGA
>NW_010417588.1:0-780 GCF_000710305.1 Buceros rhinoceros silvestris | reverse complement strand
CCAGCCCTTGCGCCAGAAGTAGGCGGCAGGCAGAATGTAGGCCAGACCCACAGCACGGCCCCACATCCGGTGCGAGTACTCCATGTACCAAATGAACTTGAACTCTGCCAGCGTCATGCTGTGATTCAGGCTGTTGAAGACAGTAAAACAACCACCGCTCCATGTGACACCACTTTGCGTGACAAGGGATCAGCTTCCTCCAAGAAAGGATGTGACAGTGAAGGAGCTGCCATCAGACAGGCCGTGTGCCTTCTTAGTGATGGTAGCAAACGCCTCCCCCTTACAACAGCTCCTCAAGCGGCTCAGCTGCAGGAGGATGCTCCGAGCTCACCCTCCTGCTGCTTCCGCACACTCACATTTTGAACTCTGGGAACTGCTGATACTTCTGGAACTCGGCTTCCCACTCCTGCTGCGTTCTGGGGGGTTTCATCTCTTTCACCAGGTGCCAGTCAACCATAGAAAGGCCCGATTCTGTCAGCCTGGGCGATGACAGGGACACAAGCAGGTACAATTCACTCCCTAGCAGGATGCAAATCTACTGAACCAAAGTGAGAGCTGCCGGCTGTGCCAGACAACCCTTAAACTCACAGCTGGAAAGAGGGTGGAGTTCAGGGAGCCTATGAGCGACCAAACACAACTAAGATTACCAAGAACGGGCAAGAGAAAGTTATTCCCTGGCTGCCATCAGTGCACTGCAGGCAGCCTCCCAGGTACTCCCAGCCCTACCCCCCCGCGTCCCCTCGCAATCAGGGAGAACGGACACGGCGGCCTCTCACAGGC
>NW_010417587.1:0-216 GCF_000710305.1 Buceros rhinoceros silvestris | reverse complement strand
TCCAGAGTAAAGCTGCCACAGCTGCCACTGAGAAGGAGCTGGTGTCTCTCCGCTCCACCGCGCAGGAGAAGGACAGCTGGAAGGAACAAGTGTCCCAGTGCGTGCAGGAGCTGGAGAGGAAGAACAGCCTGCTGGGCAGCCTGGAGCACGAGGTCTCCATCCTCCACCGGCAGGTGACAGAGAAGGAGGGCGAGAGCAAAGAGCTGAAGCGCCTGA
>NW_010417586.1:0-476 GCF_000710305.1 Buceros rhinoceros silvestris | reverse complement strand
CGTGTTTTGCTTCTGAGGTCAACGTACGAGGGGCAGTGATATCAGTGTCTACTCTCAAGAGATCTAAAAGAGGCTGCAACCTTGAAGATGGTAAATCAAGATAGGGCCTAATCCAATTAATAACTCCTACCAATTTTTGCACATCATTCAGAGTTTTAACTTCTATTTTTAACTGAACGGGTTGTGGCATGACCGTTGCTTCCAACACTTTCATACCAAGATACAACCAAGACTTCTGTCGCTGGACCTTTTCAGGTGCAGTTACAAGACCAAATTGTTGCAGAGAGCTACGTGTTTCTGTTTCCATCTGTTGTATTAAAGAAGGTTCTGAGGCAGCCAATAAAATATTGTCCATATAGTGATAGCAATACCCTTGGGGGTATGCTTCACGTATTGGACTCAGATAATAAACCATTGACAGATTGTCGGGCAGTTTTTCATGCCTTGTGGCAACACTTTCCAATGAAAACGTGTGG
>NW_010417585.1:4012-4356 GCF_000710305.1 Buceros rhinoceros silvestris | reverse complement strand
ATATTTAAAATAACAGAAAATTGGCCAGTTTTGTCATCTGAAATACATTTTACAAATATATATATATACATTGTCACATATATCTCAAATATATGTGCAATGAGACAGAAACACCGGAGGTGGGAAAGGTACAAGATACTTCCATTGCATCCATCAGCTTCTCTATCGATATTTAAAATAACAGAAAATTGGCCAGTTTTGTCATCTGAAATACATTTTACAAATATATATATATACATTGTCACATATATCTCAAATATATGTGCAATGAGACAGAAACACCGGAGGTGGGAAAGGTACAAGATACTTCCATTGCATCCATCAGCTTCTCTATCGCTGCACGT
>NW_010417585.1:3466-3824 GCF_000710305.1 Buceros rhinoceros silvestris | reverse complement strand
TTACCCCTGGGAAACCAGTGCTCCCAGTTGCCAACCTGCCCATGTGAACTGGTGCTGGGTCTCAGTCCCCAAACCACATGGGGCCGAGCATGGGGGAGCACCGGGGTGTGTTTTGGGGGATGGATGGAGGAAAGATGATGCCCCCGGGAGGGACAGATGTGCACAGCTGGCAGGTGCCAGGGCTCAGCAAGGTGACGGGTGGCATGGGGTCGGGCACCGACCCCTCCCTGCTCATAACGCGGCCAGATCGTGCCCTGCACCAACCCTCCCATGGCAGCATTCCTGAACTGGGGGAGTGGAAGAACAGGATCTGGCCAGAGCGCTGGTCCCAGCAGTCACACACGCATTTCGGCTTGCA
>NW_010417585.1:1578-3248 GCF_000710305.1 Buceros rhinoceros silvestris | reverse complement strand
AAAGAGGGGAGGGTTTAAAAATAAACATATTTGTTCTGCCTTATTAAAGATAGAAAAGGTGGCTCTGAATTCATCTCCTACAAAAGGTTTGAAGGTCAAGCAGGCACCAAATCACAAAAGGTTAAGCGCTAAGTGATTGTCCCAGCCCTAAAAAACTAAGTGCACTAAACTCGGTTATGAGAAGCTAAGGCTCATCCCGACAGCCCCCGGCCCCGGGGACCCGCTGCCTGGTCGAGTGCGGCCCCCCTGCCTCTGTCACAGGCAGAGGATGCTCACCCAGCTGGTGGGTTTGGGGCACAGGGAGGTGGCCACTTTCTGCTCTCGCCAGCGTGTGTTTTTGGGATGAAGCCAAGTGGGAGCAGCAGTGGCCCTGGCCCCCGGTCCTCGGTCCCCAGTCCCTGGCCAGGGTGGCTGCTGCTGCTGCTGCTACTGCTGGAGGTTGCCCTGAGCCCCGGCCGAGGGCAATCCCTATGGGATGCTGGCCAAGAGGATTAGCAGCTCTTTCCTTCCTCAGACTCCCGCCATCCTCCAAGGATCAAGCGTAACGTCGGCGTTAACTCCATGGATGGAGCAGCCTTGACTTAGAGAAAATGGTCGGTGGCTGTTTTGGGGGCACGCATCCCCTTGCTGTGTCCTGAGCAGCTTCCTGCTGGGATCCCGCTCCGGCTGGGATCAACTCCAACACCCACACCCCGAGAGCATCCCTGTGCCTTTCCAGGCCCTCTGGGGAACCCAAGCACGGAACAAACACCGCGTTTTGTCTTTTTTCACCTTTTCTTGCCTTTTTACTCCCCTTCCTTTAACCATTCACATGATTAAAACTCCCCCTGGGAGCTCCCTGGTGGCAGGAAGACAGACCAGTAGCTCGGCATGCTCACAGATAGGCCAAAATAATAATTATACACTATGTACCGGCGTGGTCCATGGCCAGGACGAGGACTATACAATATATATACGACGACTCGCCAGAGCTAGATCCTCACTAGCGGGGTCTGGGGAAGGGGGTGCAGGAAGGGGGACTGGGGGGGGCCCGAACCCCCCCTCACCATGCCAGCTGCGGGTGCTCCCCAGCCCAGTCCACATCCTCCTACGCAGCAGTTTAAAAATACATCTGTATATATTATTCTCTTCTCCCAGGTAACACTGTACAGTCATAGAAGTTTCTTTAAAAGCAATAATTTACTTAAAGACATCTCTATTTCTCTTTCATTTTTATACAAATATTTACTGTGATATATATATTTATAAACAAATTAACCCTCTGAGAACTCTACAGCAGCAAGATGTGCACCTTTTTTTAATAATTATTATTTATTCAAAAGAACCTAAAACCACTTAAAAGCATTTTTTAAAAAAATAAGTAAATAGTGCGCACACAAAATCTCTCTGCCCCACCCTCCATCCTTCCCACCCACACACACCCCCAGTGCTATGGGGCAAAAAGCGGGTGGCAACGCCATCCCCCTTGGGAACAGAAGGTCTGGCGATGGGATGGCATCCGCATTCACTGCCTTAGAAACACCAGTGTCACGGGCAGAGCTCAATGGCATGTCCCTACGTGTCCCCACTTTTGGGGCCAGCCCGTTTGGGGCACCCAGTGCCGAAATAGCCAGCTCCCTCCCAGCGCTGCCCGTTTGGGCATGTTTTCTCCCAGTGGCTGGGTTGTAGGG
>NW_010417585.1:0-1507 GCF_000710305.1 Buceros rhinoceros silvestris | reverse complement strand
TTGTGCATGTTTTCTCCCAGTGGCTGGTTTGTAGGGGAAGCCAAAAGTAGCTCAGCGCCTTGGTGGGCAGCATGGGGTGGTGGTGAGGGACACTGGTGGGAACAGGGCAGGAAGAAATTCTACAGGGATGAAGGCCCAGTCCCCATCCTGTGGCTGGGCAGCGAGACACGATGCTCAGGGGGAGCGGGGTGGGCACCAGGGCAGCCACTCCCCAGAGCCCTTTGCCAGAAGGAGATGGGGATGAGGATGATGGCCAAATCCTGCCTCTGCCACTGCTGTTTGGACACGCCACAGCAAGTTGTAACCCTGGCTTCCCTGATTCGAGCAGCGGGGAGAAAAGCACCGGGAGCCCATCACAGCTGAAAGCTGCTGGGGACCAGCTCTTGACTCCTGCTGCTGCCAGAGCTCTGCACCCAGGGTTGGCCGCAGGATACCCGTGGGTACCAAAGCCTTTCCCATGGCCATGGGAGCAGGGAGCCAGATTTTTGGCTCCCAGAGCACCAATAAGCAGCACGGCTGGGATGAGGGACCCACAATCTGCATCTTCCCGGCTCCTTCCCTCTGTGCCAAGGTGGGGAGCGGGGCAGGAGCAAAGGCTTCCCATGCACAGGGCGGTTTGCCTTGTGCCGTAGCAAAAGCTAAACCAACGTGCCATCAAGGCCAGCCTAAAACGCAGTGGACGGTGTCATGTGGCCCCGGGGTTGGTGGGGATGCAAGAGGAGGAGGGCTGGGGCGCGGGCTGAGTTTGCATCACTAAGGCACAATCCACCTTGAGGCTGGGACACGGGGATGGGTTGAAGCGCAAGACAGGGTGATTTTCTTGACTGGCATCTGTTGTGTTCAGAAAAGCATCTGCCTCTGAAGCAGGACTCTCCGGTGACGGGGGAATTCATAAATCCCAGCCCGGCGGATGCAAGAGGAGGAGGGCTGGGGCGCGGGCTGAGTTTGCATCACTAAGGCACAATCCACCTTGAGGCTGGGACACGGGGATGGGTTGAAGCGCAAGACAGGGTGATTTTCTTGACTGGCATCTGTTGTGTTCAGAAAAGCATCTGCCTCTGAAGCAGGACTCTCCGGTGACGGGGGAATTCATAAATCCCAGCCCGGCACAGAGACAGCTCCTGTGCTGGAAGAAGTGCAACCCAACAAGCTGACTTTCACATTTATTTCCATGTTCGAAATGATTTTACAAGGGAGAAAATACCAAATTGGTTGGAAAAGTGGGAAAATACCCGAATTTGAGAGCTTTCCACTATCCTTTTTGTGCTTTTCTCTATTTTGTCCTATTTATGGGGAAACTTATTAATTCCCCACCAGGGATGGTGGGGGAGACCCAGCACTTCAGCAGCTGATGCCCCAAGACCCCCATTTCCACCCGGAAGATCAATATTTCCAGAAATCATCTAATTTCTGTGTTGAAAATGCTTCTTTCTCTCAAAATCTGGCTTTCCTTATTACCTGCTTTGCCAGCAATTATGCCACTTGCTTTCACTGCCACGGACCTCCA
>NW_010417584.1:0-1263 GCF_000710305.1 Buceros rhinoceros silvestris | reverse complement strand
GTTCTACTGAGCGCCCTCCCTACTGCTTCTAAAAATGAAAACTCTGTTCATGATCACTATGTCCAAGAGATCTTCCAACTTTCACATCACTCACAAGTCCTTGTCTGTTGGTGAACAACAGGTCCATCAGGGAGTCGTCCCTGGTTGGTTCCCTCACCAGCTGCATGAGGAAGTTGTCTTCCACACACTCTAGGAACCTCCTAGACTGTTTCCTCTCTGCTGTATTGAATTTCCAGCAGACATGTGGTAAATTGAAGTAGCTCACAAGAACAAGTGGCAGTGGTCATGAGACTTCTCCCAGTGACTGTAGAATATTTCATCTAGGTCTTCTTCTTGGTTGGCTGGTCTATAGCAGACTCCCACTGTGATATCTGCCTTTATCCAAATTCTATCTCCCTACAATGTTGTGATGCAGAATTTCTTCATAGTTGTAATCACACTTTGCCTCAGGCTTCTGTTTCCTGGAAGGTCTTGGTTCATTTTTCCCATTTCTGGCTACTGCTTTTGCATGTGAATCTGTGCTTTTTGTTTCGTATCAAGTACTTACTTCCAGCACCTAAGGCAGTATTTTAGGTGTGAGGAAAATGAAGCAGAAGTTAAAAGAGAATGTGTGATAATAGCACGGAGGAGATTCCTCCTCAGCCCTGAGTTTGATGGCCCGGTCTCTCTGTTGGGTGACTGCTCCTCTTTTAGTTTGGCTTTTTAACACTTTTGTGTTTTAGAATCCTTTATTTTCTTCTCTGGCTGGTGGTGAGGAGAACAATGTACTTGCCTTCTTGGTGTGATTGCAATTTGTGTGCATTCTGCTCATCAAGTTTGGCCTAAGCAATGTTTTTCCACCTGATCTATCCATTTCTCTGTTTTTAACTCTTGCCTTGTTTGTTGTCATGAGCTGCAGCTCAGCCTCAGGATGTCTAATGGAATGGGGAAGGTCCCACTTGTTCCTATTGTCTGAGTGTAGGGGCAGTTCCTGTATACATCTTGAATGTTTACATGTGTCACTTATGTATCCATTTCTCTGTTTTTAACTCTTGCCTTGTTTGTTGTCATGAGCTGCAGCTCAGCCTCAGGATGTCTAATGGAATGGGGAAGGTCCCACTTGTTCCTATTGTCTGAGTGTAGGGGCAGTTCCTGTATACATCTTGAATGTTTACATGTGTCACATGGGAGGTTTTCACTGATACACATATACTCCCAGAACAGACTTGTCTGCATCAGGAAAAAGCAAAACTGTCTCTACTGCCATCCTCAAAGTGTAGAGTG
>NW_010417583.1:550-813 GCF_000710305.1 Buceros rhinoceros silvestris | reverse complement strand
GGCTCCTCCTTGGTGAACTCCTGGAGGGGGGTGGGAGGGGACATGGAGTGGGGGGTGGTCCCAGCAGCACCCCAACAGCATGAGCATCCCCAAAGCATCACCCCAACACCATGAGCACCCCCCCAGCAGCACCCCAACATCTTGAGCATCACTCCAACACCATGAACATCCCCCCAGTAGCACCCCAACACCTTGAGCACCCCCTAACACCTTGAGCACCCCTCCAATCTCATGAACACCCACTCAGGACAACCCCAACAACT
>NW_010417583.1:0-255 GCF_000710305.1 Buceros rhinoceros silvestris | reverse complement strand
CAACGCCATAAGCACCCCCCAGGAGCACCCCAACGCCTGGAGCATCACTCCAGCACCATGAGCACCCTCCCAGCAGCACCCAACACCTTGAAGATCACGCCCGGCATCTCCCTGGCACCTTGAGCAGCCCCCCAACACTGGGAGCACCCCCAACACCATGAGCAACCCCCCAGCAGCACCCCAACACCTTGAGCATCAGCCCTGGCGTCCCCCTGGCACCTTGAGGATCACCCCAACACCATGAGCACCCCCCAG
>NW_010417582.1:0-396 GCF_000710305.1 Buceros rhinoceros silvestris | reverse complement strand
TAATTTCTAGGCTGAGACAATTAAAGCCGAAGAAGAGGGGTGTAAATTATACCTCCCCACAGCCAGCCTCGCCCCCCTAGAGTAGCTGGGGGCTGGAAATACGAGGATTTGCAATAATTAAGGCAAATAGTTGCTTTTGTTGGGTAAGAAAAACAACCCGCCGCTGTTAGAAAGGAGGCAGGAGAACCCGTGGTAATTTCTAGGCTGAGACAATTAAAGCCGAAGAAGAGGGGTGTAAATTATACCTCCCCACAGCCAGCCTCGCCCCCCTAGAGTAGCTGGGGGCTGGAAATACGAGGATTTGCAATAATTAAGGCAAATAGTTGCTTTTGTTGGGTAAGAAAAACAACCCGCCGCTGTTAGAAAGGAGGCAGGAGAACCCGTGGAAAACGTTTT
>NW_010417581.1:0-219 GCF_000710305.1 Buceros rhinoceros silvestris | reverse complement strand
CCCCCCCCCCCCCCCCCAGCCTCTCTGTGGGGAAGCACCACCCATGTCCGTGGAGCCCCCTATGGGTCCCACCTCCCATGTCCACGGGGTTCACCATGGGTCCCACCAGCCATGTCCATGCTGTCCACCACGGGTCCCACCTCCCGTGTCCATGGGGGCAACGATCTGCCCCCACGGAACCCATTTTCTTAACCTGTGGGGCCCATGGCAGGGGGCCCC
>NW_010417580.1:832-1585 GCF_000710305.1 Buceros rhinoceros silvestris | reverse complement strand
GCGGGGGGAACCAACCAACCAAGAGGGACCAAGCAGGAGGGACCAATCACCGGGGGGAACCAACCCCTGGGAGGGCCCGCCCCACCAGAGGGACCAGTCACCAGGTGGGACCAACCAACCAACCAACCAACCAGGATGGACCAATCACCAGGAGTGACCAATCACCAGGGGGAACCAACTACCAGGAGAGACCAACCAGGAGGGACCAACCACCAGGAGGACACGCCCACCAGGAGGGACCAATCACTGGGGGAAACCAACCACTGGGAGGGACCAATCACCAGGGGGGACCAATCAGCAGGGGGAACCAACCAACCAACCAGGATGGACCAATCAGCAGGAGTGACCACTCACCAGGGGGAACCAACTACCAGGAGAGGCCAACCAGGAGGGACCAACCACCAGGAGGACACGCCCACCAGGAGGGACCAATCACTGGGGGAAACCAACCACTGGGAGGGACCAATCACCAGGGGGGACCAATCAGCAGGGGGAACCAACCAACCAACCAGGATGGACCAATCAGCAGGAGTGACCACTCACCAGGGGGAACCAACTACCAGGAGAGGCCAACCAGGAGGGACCAACCACCAGGAGGACACGCCCACCAGGAGGGACCAATCACTGGGGGAAACCAACCACTGGGAGGGACCAATCACCAGGGGGAACCAATCAGCAAGAGGCACCAACTGGGAGGGACCAATCACCAGGGGGGACCAATCAGCAGGGGGACACAACAAACCAACAGGGACG
>NW_010417580.1:0-526 GCF_000710305.1 Buceros rhinoceros silvestris | reverse complement strand
CCACTGGGAGGCCCCGCCCCACCAGAGGGACCAGTCACTGGGTGGGACCAACCAACCAACCAACCAACCAGGATGGACCAACCACCAGGAGGGACCAATCACCAGGAGGGACCAAGCAGGAGGGCTGGTCTACCCAGCCCTGGTAGACCCCAACCATGGTGGACCCCCAACCCCCGGCGGCCCCCCCACTGCCGGTGGGACCTCAGCCATGGTGGACCCCCGTCACGTGGTGGACCCCCGTCACGTGGTGGGACCCCAACCCGTGGTGGACCCCCGTCACGTGGTGGGACCCCCAACCTTGAGAGAACCTCAAGCCTTGGTAGACCCCAACCTTGGTGGATGGACCCTCATCCCTGGTGGCCCCCCCACTCCTGGTGAGACCCCAACCCTAGTGAGACCCCAACCCTTGGTGACCCCCCAACCCTGGTGGGACCCCAACCCTTGGTGGACCCCCAGACCTTGGTGGACCCCCCAACCCTTGGTAGACCCCAACCCTTGGTGACCCCCCAACCATGGTGGGACCCCA
>NW_010417579.1:13042-14773 GCF_000710305.1 Buceros rhinoceros silvestris | reverse complement strand
TCCCTCCCTCCTTCCCTTCCTCTCTCCCTTCCTTGTTTCCTTCCTTCCTTCCTTCCTTCTTTGTTTCCTCCCTGCCACCCTTCCTCTGTACTGTGATGCAGGAGCGTAAGTAGACAAGTAGAGTGTAAGGACAGGGGAGTGCAGAGTGGTGAGGGAAATCTGGCCTCCTCCGCTGGTGACCACACCACCTGGGGCAAGTCTCTGAGAGAAAAGCTGCCGCTTTGTTATGAAGAAGTTTCGCTAAATCTGGACCAGTCATGCCTGCACTCTTCCCAAAAATGTCTTTGTGAAAGTTTAGAACACGTCTGAGATCTGCAGAGCCGGGAAAAACACCAAGAGCTGAGCTCGCTGGCTGCTAATGAGAGTGTGCATCTCCTGACAGAAGGTCTCAGGAGGTTAGGGGGAGTCAGTCTGGCTTTCACACCTCCCCCTTCCAGGTGCCTGCTTTGGGATTCAGCCAGACATTTTAAACTCTCCATCAAGAGCTAGTCATGAATATCAGATTAAGAGATAAAGACTGATTTTGTGTGTGTGGTTGGTTTCCCAGGGCATGTCCACCACTAAAGAAATAAGAAGTGAGAATTGTCAGGTTTCATGGCATGAGGTGGTGTTCTGGAAGGAGGAGAAAGGAAACCTCCTCACAGCAGTGTGTTGCTGACAGGCAGCTCGGTCCTGCTATGTACGCTGCCTGCGAGTAACATCTTCCCTGGGAAGAGTGACACAGGGAAGGTTTGCAGACTGTTCAGAGGCAGTGCCAGAGCAGGTGACTTTATGAATTCATTTTCATTCCAGGCATTATTCACTAACAAAAGGATGCTAAGATGTTTAAAATTGTTAATGCTATGGCCTCATCCCTTTGCAAACAAGAACAGAGATAAAATCTTCGGCTGGTGACTTCGCTTGCTAATGGGGAATTAACCGAGTGATGCTGAGCTATCAGCACCTTGGCAGCACTCTCACTGGCCGAGATTTCCAACTGTCTCACGTAGGAGGCCAGGTAAGAAATTCACAGAATCCTTTCCCCCATATTCAAAGGTTGCTCTCGCACTGGCTTATCAATTTTCCATTTGTCATGTCATTCTGTCATTTCTTACGTTGTTTATGAGACATTTCAGATAACAAATTTCAGAAAAGTAGCTTGTACGTGGTCACTAGCAAATTGCTTTGCCACATCCATCAACAACATGCAGTACTAATATGTCCAGGGAGATACACACTGTTCATTTAACTCACCTCTGTAACTCACCTGCTCAGAATTTGGCCACACAGTGAGTTCACATTTTGGACTGTTCTGTTTAATTCTGACAAGTGATTTTTTAGGATTTTTGAAAGTGCTTATGATGATGTCATAATTCAAAACAAAATATGTCATGTGCATTATAAAACTTTCCACAGGGAACATATTTCTGTGATTAAATTATTCTAAGAACTAGCTTAATAAATGGTATGTCACAGTTTCATGGTTAAATGGTTTATGTGTAAGTTATAATCACTCGAGTCAAACCAGAGCGCAACTGCAAATTACTAACGTTGCAAAGTACCTGAAAAGCCTGAATTTATAGTTTTCCTTTAAATATCTTTAATTAACATGAAACTTGAGATTTAATCACAGGAAACAGCAACGTGTTTTAAAATCCACATTCTTTTGACAAAGCCTGTTTTCAACATTCCCAAGAAAGAAATGCATTGCTAACCAAGGCAACCCATTCCGTTGATGTTAAATTATTACAG
>NW_010417579.1:10223-12963 GCF_000710305.1 Buceros rhinoceros silvestris | reverse complement strand
TCCCTACAATACATGGGATCTTCACTTCTTTTCAAATTTAAAGAATAATTCGGAAAGCGTCATATGTCTTTAGGTTAAGGAAAGGACATTGAGTTTCATAGTACCTTAAATATCCGTGACACACACTTGAGCCGAACAGAATGTGCTTGATTGTAATGGCATGGTTGCACTCCAGTTGTTCTGTGTTTTGCTGCCTGACCAGCAATCTTTCCTCAATTCATGAATGTCCCTTCTCCTTCCAGAGGAGTAACAGTCGATTCTCGCATACTAAACAATCCTGAAACTGTCTGATACTCGAGTACTCCATTAATTCAACTCTGTGCAGCCCTAGGCTGAAAGTCATCTCTTACATGTGTGACACTAACGCATTATCTTATCTGTCTTCGCCACTCCTGTCCTAGTGAAAAGCTGCACCCGCACAGCTTGTCTCACCAGAGATTATCGGAATTTTTAACTAAAATATACTTCAATGGTCTTGTGCACATTTCTTTCATGTCTGTTATTATCAAGGTCCCTGCTACACCTTCACATCACACCATAACTAAGCCATTGTTTTGCATCTGCTCAGACATGATCTTGGGCAACATGCTCTAGCTGCCCCTGATTGAGCAGGAGGTTTGGACTAGATGATCTGTAGAAGATCCCTCCCATCCTTGGCAATCCTGTGATTCTGTAGCAGACAGTACTAACACTGAAAACACTGAAGTTTCTCGGTGCCATCCCATTCCGTAAGCACACCATGAATTAGAGCTTCTCATCAATACACTGACACCTTAACTGGTGTTAACAGGAGACTTGAGATTTCACTGATCATTTTGTTATCTACCTACTTATTCTTCTTCCTGGTTGCACTGCTAAGGCAGACAATGAACTGCAACACAATAGCTGCAGCAGTACACGGGATTTTTGCGGGTGCAGTCCCATGATACTGCTCTTCCCAGTAACTGTGATCATCATCATCCAAAGCTCTGACTCACCCCACTTCCTCAGAAATGGTAATTATATTTGTACGGGGGTGTTTGTCATGGAGTCCAGCTTTAGATATCTTGGGTCAGCTGTGATTACAAGGTTGCCATTGAGGTCTGGATTTAAGCACAGATCCCAACAAACAGAATTTCTCTGATGTTAGACATTGTGCTGGGAATAGTCGCACATGTGAGCAACCAGCTACATGGCTGAACCAAGTGCCTGATTTGAATATTGTAGACTGAATTCCACTCTCAATAACACCAGAGGAATAACAACTGCTGGGAAAACAACAATGTAAACATGGACCACAAAACATTTTGGGTTTCATATGGGGGGACAAGGATGTTTTACAACCATAGGTGTTATCTTGTCAGCATGGGAAAGACTTAAGAATACTTCATGAGCCTAGGTCTTTTCTGATTGTCTGAATGATCTGAATGGTGATGATAATTGTAGAGAGATCTGAGCCTGAAGATTGATCTCATATGCAGAAAATACTGCAGAAATAAAATAAGCGAACAGAGTAGAATCGATACCTGGAGGCACAGGAGATACCTCGGATTTAGTAGCATTGATTAAAGCATGATGGTTCGATATCACACACAGGGGAATCATAACTGTTTTCAGGAAGAATAAAATATTCTATGCAATATCTGAGAAACAAGACAGGAGAACAAAACTATTAAAATGAATGCTAGGAATTAGCCAGAACTTTTTACCAGAGTGTATAAAAGCAGAGAAGATGAGAGTGAGGGTCATTTAATCATGTTCTTCAGTCTAGCGTACACATTGCAGCAGTAGCCACTGTCATTAGGGAGGGCATCTCGTCCTTGTGCTTAAAACAAAAAGACAGTTACATGCTCTGGGTTCTGCTCATGAGTCTGGCCAAGTCGAGTAATGTACATGTGGATTTATCCTCAACATATCATGAGTTAAAAAGAGAGTTGTTCCAGAATCCCTCTACAGTCATTTGGGAAAGATAGACTGAGATATAGATCTCAGACTGACTGTGACCCCTCCTGGAGCCCTCAGTTTCTGGTTTCTTATTCTTCTTTTTTTGTTTGTTTGCTTTCCATTTTTCTCATTTTTTCTCTCCAGTTCCTTGTTTTTAACACAATGTCTTGTATTGGTAGTGCACCGTACCAGGTCAGCTGAAGAGGTTTTAGCTCACAGCTGTTTCCTGTGCTCTTTTGACAGAGGTACACGGTTGGCAACAGCTTTGTACTCATTAAAAAGTTCTGGAATTACACATTTTAGACCACAGTGTATGAAAGAATCCCCAACTCTGTTGTCTTCCATATGCTGGGCTACAGACTGCCACATTTCCTCAGCCAGTTCAGGAGTTGTTTAGCTCTCTCTTCCAAGGAATGGTAGCACCTATCTTAGAAGAGATGGAGAGGTGTGGAGGTATCCTTCCTAGATACAGTTTTGGCTCCTCCATTAAGTGAACCTGTGGATTAAGATGAATCCAGGCACCCCCCACTGATTTCCGCATGGTGCAGGCATTTCTTACAGATCTTCCTCCAAGAAGAGGGGGGACAGGAGTAAGCCACCCTTTGCACACGCCTGTCAGTCACTAGTGATCTAAATGTCTGTCTTAAAGAGTGTCCTTTTCCCACACACCTCCTGTCCTCTTAACACAATGTGCACAACATGCAGAACCTCAGAGCATGTGTTAAACTTGTTTTGTGGACTTTCAGTCATTTCTTCAAGCACTGCAGGTCAGATAGTAACAGGTAATTTACTACTCCACCCATCCTTTCTCAGTTGA
>NW_010417579.1:0-9991 GCF_000710305.1 Buceros rhinoceros silvestris | reverse complement strand
CTTTCCCTCTCTGCCCCCAAATAATATTGGGCCATCAGTTAATTCCTGGAGTACCCAGGGAGAAACAGCCTCTATATTTTCCTTTCAAAACCTGGATTTTTAATTTTATGTGCTCGGTGTTTAATATGTCTCTTTTCTGGTCTCACTAAACACATTCTTTTTGACAAAATACTACCTGGTACCCACTGGACTGGTGTAGGAAAAGCTAGTCACACCGGTACCTTTACGAATCACATCAGTGATTTATTTTACAAAAAGAAAAAAATGGAGAGGAGGTTTTTGTGATCAAGCCTATTTTACAGAAGTGATGGTAATGGAGATGGATAATATCAATAAAGGAAACAATAACATTGCTGATTACTTCTGGGGTTGTTTCAGTAGAGATTTACGTCTGACTGCCTGATCTCTGGCTCTCCAAGACACTGATGCTTTACAGATAACACACCGGAACATGCGAATTCCCCTGTTTCTAGAAGTGAATTCAGATAAACTCGGTTGTGAAGTTGATTAACTAATTCTTCGAAGATTTCATGGGTGCAAATTACCTGATTCTACTTTTTGGACAATGTTGAATTTGAAGAGACTAAGCTTTGTTACTTTATTACTACTACTACTATTATTATGCGGTGTAAGGGGCCTCTTTTGCAGAGTCACAGCAGTAGGTCAGCATCATGTACACTTGTCAGCTGTGCAGTACCAGTTAGGACATTATACGGACCTCTTATGTTTTCGGAGTTCATAATAATTACTCTTTACAGCATCTAAAGTCTCTCAGAATATCCTTCCTTCTGTGCTGTAAATACCAAGGCTTGCTAAATTAACTTCTTCATTATACGTGGAAAGAAAGATTGCCAGCGCTTTTAGGAAAAAGTCCAAAATCATCAAAGGCTGCACATGAAGACTGTCGGCAGGAGGTGGTTGGGGAAGCCTCCATCTGGAAAGGCAATGCCTCCATATGGAGGAGAGGTCTTAACCTGAAGATTAGCGTGACAAAGCACTGCTGCAAATTTTTAACTGGAGAGACAGAATTGCTTTCAGCTCAGACAATAAATTAGGTGATGATTCACATGCAGGGTTAATGGTAACATCTAGGGTGTCAGAAGCATGCAGTAATTACAACTGTGAAGAAGAGTTCTGATGCTGTGACTGGTACAGCTGCTAATTATTTAGTGCTGCTGGAATTTCCTTCAAAAACACTAAAGCTAAAGCCTCAAATGAGCAACTTCTGTCTTTCTGTTTAATACTTGTTAACCTCTTCAGCCTCTGTGTCAACAGGCACCTGATTCTGTAAAGCAAACAAAGAAGAAAAAACCCCCAAAAGTATTATCCAAAAGCAGGGTGCCTGAACGGGCGGCCAGTTTCCTGACACGCATCTAGTCCATCTGCGTAAGGCCAGTTCTGTGCCTGGCAATAGCCACGTGTGATTGGGGAAACCACCGGTCTGAAACACAGCAGATGAGCAAAATGTCACCAGGTGTTTGCAGGGTTATGGGGCTACCCAAGTACTCCCTTCACAAATTGCCAGTCACTCCTTTTTTACTGCCAATTCCTTTGCCTTCCTTTATGTGTTTCCCTTTGCCTTTGGAGGATGATTAAAGGGAGAAACAGAAGCCATCCCCTGCTATTAAAACTACCAATGCAGAAAATCCCAGGCACGATTGTACATGGAAGAGGAATGACTTCATGTTTTCAGGCGTAAGAGCAGATACCCTTCTTTAAAGATAGAAAAACCACCTGGGTCTCTGTCTCACGCACCTTCTCTTTCCTCCTCCATTTACATAGTTAAACGCTGCATGTCTGTTTGCCTGCCCTAAAACCAACGGGCATTTGAACAGAAAAGGCACCAGCCTCCAGAAGAAGTAGAGGACATGAGGAGGCATATCATTTAGGTAGTCTTCAGCCCAACAAAGCCCAGCTAGGAAAGCTCAGCTCCTTTCTAGTGAGGAACTCAGGTGTCAGTACGAGAAATCCTGCCGACCTTGGCCTTGAGTAAAGAGGCTCATGCTTTCTCTAGAGAGGTTTCTATTTCAGGACTGAAATGTCTGTCACACCTGTGACGTCATAGGCAGGTAGCCATACCTCAGAGGGAGTCTCTGCCGGATCAAAGGGATCCTGAGAGACTGCAGCTTGTGGACCACCTCTCCCAGTGCAGTGACACAAAGAGAAGCGCAGCAGTAGAAGATCAGTGAGAGGCAGGGAACGGTGAAGGAAAACCAGCAGGAAGCAAGTTCAGAAGGAAGACACCAGTCAGAAGCAAAGGGTGGCACTCAGAAACTAATATGAACAGAAAGACAGAATCTATTATGGACGTGACCCAAACCTTCCGGACCCCTTCACCTCACCGAAGGGACTGGGGCAGACCAAGTGTAACCTACCATGCTAATAAAGGAATCTGAGACTGGGAATGGACAGAAGAGAGGTTTTTGGCTTAAGATGAGGCTGGCAAAAGGGGAGGAATGTTGTTTGATGTAGTGTTTTTTTACATTTATCTTTCTTTTTCGTACATGAATGAGTGATCAGAAATGGGTTTTAATTTGCAAGTAGTTAAATTAGTTGCCCAAGTCACGACTGTTTTGTCTGCAACGAAGTCACTATATGGTTATTTTTATAATCTTCTTAGGGTCTTGTCTTCTGAAAAGCCTCAAATCACTTCCCAGAAAGCACTAGCACTACATGGAGAGCACAAAGACATCTTCTGCCTTGCTTAGGCCACTCTGGACTATAGCTACTGTCACTAGAGTTACGTCTTGAGATCAGCCCTTTTTCCCGAGAAAGCAGCATGGTCCTAGAAATGAGTAAATTGACACTGAAAACAGGAGGTGGGGCAGAACAAGAAAATCCTTTCAAGAGAAGACAATCTCAATTTGCTTGCTGAAATAAAACCCCATTTTGCAAATACGAACGCAGTAATTACTACCTGCAGAACCATTTGTCTCTCAAGCACTGAACTCCGCAACAAATAAGGGCAGTGAGTGTTGAGAGAAACGTGCATTTACATTTATTCTCTAGCATATCCACATGTATCAGGCACATGGGGAGTCTCAGGACAGCTGGAATGCTCCTGAAAACTTTTCTGTGACCCTTCCTTTAGATGCAGCTTGGGGTGTTACCTACTGGGATACAGTCTCTCCCTGCCTCCCCTCTTGGGTGGGGAAATGGGATGTTGGTTGTTCCTTAACCTTTGCTGTTCACTTCCCATGACCTCTTTTTAGCCAGAAACTGTTTGAAAACAATCAGAAAGGTTTTGCAAAGCCTTTGATGAGAGCAGAGGAGACACGGTGCGTTTGCTTTGTGGTTTTTTCTGCCTTTGATTGCAGAGAGCTCTGGGCTGTTCCCTCCCAGTCCCTCATTCCTATGGGGAATGAGCTCTGTGGCCGTGGAGCCCCATGTCTGGGGAGACACAGAGCCTCACAACAGCAGCCCACCACATCACAACAAGATGCAAGCAGCTGGCCACAGTCAGCCCTGACCCCACTACTGCTCTTTAGGAGTCCTGCTGCCTGGCAGCAAGTCTCCTGTACTGAACCCTGTTCCTGTTAAAGAACTTTTGGGTGCAGTAAGCTCTAGCCCTGCTAGGCCACTTTGCAATCTGCTAGGCTCCTTCTTGCAGGTCCAAAATTGGCCTACAGGTCTGGTTTTGACAGGAATCCCAAGGTGGCCTCTGAGGACAAACTCAGATATATCCCCTTTGGATTTTCTGTACAAAACAAGGATTTGCATTCTTCCTATTAATGTATATTCCTTTGCCCAAACTCACTGTCCAAGACATTGCCTTTCCTGTGTTGTTATGCCACCACCTCTGGGCATTTGTGATGTATAAATAATATTATCATCAAGAGCTGAGTTTGCGTAGGGTGGGGCTTGAGTTTCTTTGAATGGAAGAAGAGTAATCTCTGGATTCAAAACCAGACTGGGTATAGAAAACATCAAAATCACCTCCTAAGTCACAAAAGCAAAATTTCCTTTGTAGGATTGTCAACACTCTGACTTTCACACCATTTGGAAGCCAGGATGTCCAGCCTGACATCGGGTGCTCCCTCTCAGCAATGCGGAAAGCTTCATGATCCCTCCTGAGAGTGTGAGTGTTAAGACCCAGATGCAAGCACAGTTGGAGCAACAAAACATTCACTGTCTTGCTCCAAGCTGTGCTGGTCAGGCTCAGGGCTGCTTGGCAGGGAGCTGTGAACATGTGATTTGGCTCTCCCTTCTTCCTCCACAAGAAGTTCTCCTTCTCTCACCTACTCCCAACAGCTCACTTCTGTGTACCATTTCCCCACCAGCCCCACTTTTGCTGATTTTATACCCTTATTTGGTATTTATGCTCTAGCTGCCCTGGTAATTTTTAACTTTGACAGCAATTTTGTCAAGCTATTACCTTTTTTGTCAAGCTATTACCTTTTTTTTTCCTATCTATAGCATCCTGCTGTTTCTCATTTTGCTGTCTTGTTAGTGGCACCACGGGTTAGCGTGGGCCATCTGCATATACATTACTTCCCTTTGTAATCCGTAGCATCCTGCAGTTCCTCCTGCCTTTATCTTGTCAGAGGCACCACAAGACAGAGTGAGCCATCTGTACATACACCTTCAGACATACCTCTTGTACCATCTGCCACTATATTAATAGGTGGAGGTAAATAAAAAAACATAACTGGGCAAGAAATAGGCAGTTCTTTATAAACCAGATAAAACATGAAAAATCACCACAATAACTTTCCACCTTGGAAATTATTAAATGAAAAGTCATCACATAAAATTGCTTGCTACAGCTGTGTTCTACTGGATCTTGATTTACCTTTGGGGTCATGTTTTAATCCATCTTGAAATGGTGTGCCTTGAAATTGAAGGCAGAGCATACCTTGTGTTTTCTACTCCATTGCAGTCCCAGCTCCCACCACACACTGAAAAACCAGTCCCAAGCCCACAGTGGAACCTAGAAATAGCCAAAAGGCTCTGTTCTACCCAATGCTATGTCTGGCCTCGTGGAACTATGGAGACACCACAGCTGGCCTCTCCCAGGCAAAGAGTGGTAAGTCCTTCATCAAAGCTGATCATCACCACAAACACGCAGAGGTGCTGCACTGGGCAGGGAGGAGGGCACTACAGTCAGTGCCCTCCTGAAATAGGACTTCTACCATGTCTGGGCATGGCTTTCCCAGGTAGCTCGAAGCACCTGGTTTTATTTAACATGTGCCTCTAACAAAACAATGATCTGATTGTTTTCACTCAATATGTTTTAGTTATAGCTAACTTCCCAAAACCAAATTTAACTAGCGATCAATTCTCACTCATTGCTGTTGACTTCAAACACCTTTTCCCCTCACTGGGGCTGCACAATAAAGAACATTGTAGTTAGAAGCAAATGTGAGATCCCTGCCTTTTCTTATATAGAAAGAGTGAAAGAAAGGATTAGTTTGTTTTCCCCAAGAGGAGCATGAGTTTAAAGGAATACAGTAAATTCTTGACACTTGCTTAACGTTAAGGCTAACACATTAGAGTCACAACTTCAACAAGCATAGGCAGCAGGCCCGTGTTGTGTTAAGGACCAGCCAATGGGTCAGTCCAGGAGTCAGTCAGGAATACAATGCTGAGGCAGAATTTCAACGCTTGACTAAGCTCCATGGACAAGCCACTATTCGTCTCTTATGTTGATTTTCATCCTGCCAAAGGGTCTTTGGGGGCTCTCTTTTACACTGTGTGTTTGTATTTCCTGAAGCCACAGATCTTTGGTCCTGTAGGTTCTTCCTTGATAGAGCAAACAAAGCATCTCCAGATACCACCTGTGAGGAGAGGAACACTCTCAGTCCCTCTGCCCCCTCTCGCTACTCCACGCCAGGAGACCCTCTCTAACTGCAGGGATATGATCCGTGATAATGCCAGGGGACATCTCATTATACAGGTTATTATAGCCTCAGTCTGAAGTTATTGTGCCTCTCTTCCTGCCCATAAAGAGGTATGCTTTCTGGAGAAATGATCCCACCGTGCCCTTGGGCAGCACAATAATTCACTGTCCTTCACTGGACACATGCCGAAGCTGCGAAGTGCTGAAAGCCCAGGGTATAATTTTTATCCAGCAGAGCTGTAGCCCTGTGTTAATGCTCGGTTCCTGCAAGGGAGACTGTATGCTCAAGACTTTTTTCTTGGTCTTGGTCAAACTGGCTGAGAAAGGCTGCCAAGCTGTGCTTTGCAAGCAAAGCTCTCTGAACTGCACAGAGCATCCCCTAGGGAAATGACATAAACTTTTGGCACTAAATACTTCACTCGTGGAGATTGTATGTCAGAGATAATGGGCCTAATCTGAGGATGGCCTTTTACAGACAGTTTAATATCACACGCTGGGCTCCTGTGATGGGACTTTTGCCTTTTACACTTGCAAAGAGCATCCCCCAGGCTATGCCATCAACTGAGCAGCAGAGAATTGTTTGAGGTTGTCTCTGCCTGACAAAGTCACCCTTTATTCTCCATACATTACCTGGATAAGCCTGAAAATAAGCTGCAGACACTCAAGAATGATCTGGGATGCTTCTGATGAAAGTGTGTCAACATATTGTCTTCTTAAAAGAGATGATATAAATGTTACTTTACTCAGATTTTTTTTTAATTCAATTTCTTGGAACTAATCCATCTATAGAACTTGTATTTCCATTAGTGATTTGTTCAAATAAGCGGAAATATCATTAGTGGTAGCCTTAAGTGATGCATCTACCAGGAAAAAATTGTCTAGGGATTCTTACTGAACTATTCAAATCAGTATTTTAAAACTTAAACTGGTGCTTGGGTAGATCTGCTCTTCCCAGAACCCGTCACCAATCACTACTTACAGTAGTTTAAGACCAAATCTTCCCCTCTTCAATTACCATATTGTACCAGTCACATTATTCAACTCATTACAGAGTGGACCAGTTGCCTACACAACCATGAGTACTCATTTTTCATGGGCAGCCACCGTTTGATACAGTCTCTTTCCCAGCTTCTGAGGCATGCTCATCACCACAGGCTGCACCAAGGGTTAGGATGAACTCTTATGCCAGACACAGCTAGATACAGGTCTCTTTCTCATCCATTGTCATACGTGAATGATGACCTTATATTCACTTCAACTTCAAAACTTCACAGTACTTCAACAAAAATATCTCACAACACCATGTTATAGACATGCAGGTGAGGTTTGGAGCATTCAAGCAATTCTCCTTGTTTACCAGCAACTGGGGACAGGGGATCATGTTCCTTGACTTTGATTTAAGAGAGAAAGGAAGAACGTTTATGAATGTTCTTTCTTTATTTATTTTTAATCAAGTATTCCCTGCAATGGACATGTAATACAGCAGTTTTCAAATTTCTCCAGTTTATGGTGGGGTCAGATACCGTAAAGATGTGTGGAGCTCGAACATCAGGAACATCCCTGGTTCTTCCCCACCATCAAGCTGTGGAGAGTGTGCTTTGGTTGTACATTTGCCCTCGTAATTCCTGAGAATTAGTTAGAAGAAGCACAGCTAAGAGTACCAAAGAATTCAAATGTTAATGTTTGAGTTCTTTCCATCATTACATTTTTCTTCGAAAAACCCCACCAACTCAGACATGGTTTTGTTAGCAGCTTTTGTTTTTCTCCCCCCAGAACTAATTTCATTTGTTGAAATATAAGTAAATTTGTTAATTCCTTGATCTGAAAAGCTGACAGCTAATGTATTGCTGAACCACTCAACTATGCTGCTGCATGTTATTTTCAGTTTACAGCCTTGTCTAAAGCTTGTCTAAAACAGCAATGCCTGGAGTCACAGCATTTGAAAACAGTTTTGAATGGAGGGCAGGAGAAGGGCAGGGCTGCACAGCACTCTGCATTATACATCACAGGAGCACTCACATAAGACATCATTATTGTAGAGGGTGAAGGAATAAGAGGGCAGCACAACGCGTAAAACATGCAGGTAGGAGGGGCATTGTCTCTTCCTCAGTTAGGATTCAAATGCTACGTGATTGAAACATGGGAATCATCAACTGCTTAGCTTAGAGACTGAGCTGCAGTTGAAAATATTCGCTAGTATTCACAACTTATGTAAGACAGAATAAGCCATGGCATGTTCCTGCCAGGCCTCCCTCTGTCCTTCATGCTCATGCTGTATCCAGATTCTCTGAACTAACAGTCATGTCTGTGAAGGACACCACCACGGCATCCTCAGCAGGAGTCAGCGGTTCTGGTGATGGGACAGAGAGCTAAGGTTCAGGAGCCCTCACTGTTAGTTTTTCTTGCACCTGAGATGTGAAGAGAGGCTGGGAGAGCTTGGACTCTTCAGTCCAGAGAAGAGAAAGCTCAGAGGGATCTCATCAATGCATGTAAATACCTGATGGGAGGGAACGAAGAAGAAGAAGCCACAATCTTCTAAATAATGCCCAGGGAGGGCAACAGGGAGTGAGCACTAATTAAAACATGTGAAATTCCATCTGAACACATGAAAACATTTTTTTTTTTTACTGTGCTGGCTGTCAAACACTGGAGCAGGCTGCCCAGAGAGGTTGTGGAGCATCCGTTCTTGGAGGTATTAAAAAGCTCTCTGGACATGGTCCTGAACAACCTGCTGACCCTGCTTGAGCTGTGGTCCCTTCCATCTTAAATTATTCTATGACTTCCTAAGTAATTTCAGGCAAATTTCTTCTCTTCTACTGACTGTTACCTGTTTAAGTCAAGATCTCTGTTGGAAAGATCTTTTGATGTCAATGCTACATATATGTGTACAACTTTTTAATCCGGCGTCTCAAAATATGAAACAAATATGAAACAAACCCAATAAAACTAATCTCAGATCATCATCAAGTTAAAGGGAAATTATACAAGATAGGGAAATGTTAAAGAAAAAAGAAAAAGAACAATTGTGTCCACAGATACGACAGCAAAGAGGATTTGTGTTTAGTGCAAGAGGGATGATGACTTACCCTGCTGATCGTTGAAGGTGTTTGAAAACGTTGTTACTTTTAATGGGAAGCAAGTTGTTAGGATCAGAGCAGGGTGCTAGGAGGTTGTTTTTCCTCTGCCTTAGCCTTGTCTCATTCTGAAAGAATGAGAAATAAAAACCATTCAGGATCAGAGAATACAGGACTGGGAGGGACTGGGAGAAGCTGTCCAGTCCATGCTCACTGTGGCGTTAGCTATACCCAAACCGCGGGCTGCAGACGGTCGTATGTGCTAGACTCTCCATCTCTCACACGGGCTGTGCCAGCACTTAGCTTTCCTACTCATTAGATAGATTTTCCTAAGGTCTAGTAGATTCCTTTTTTGTTTCAATTTAGGACAATCTTTGTTCAACTCATTGGACATGGAGAATGTATCTCCACTTTTTAATCAAAATTTCTCATTAAATTTAAAGTTTTCTAGGAAAAAAAAACCCAAAAAAGCCACCTCCAATTCCTTTGATCACTTTTGTACTGGTTTTGGCTGGGATAGAGTTAAATTTCTTCACAGTAGCTTGTATGGGGCTGTTTGGCTTTGTGCTGGAAGCAGAGTTGGTAACGCACTGATACTTTAACTAGGCTGGCAGTGCTCACACAGGTATGTCCTGTTCCTTTGTACATAGCACTGTCTCAATTTCTTTACCTCTGTTTTGGCTGGGATAGAGTTAAATTTCTTCACAGTAGCTTGTATGGGGCTGTTTGGCTTTGTGCTGGAAGCAGAGTTGGTAACGCACTGATACTTTAACTAGGCTGGCAGTGCTCACACAGCATCAAGCCCTGGGCCGCAAGTAAGTGAGTTGGAGGTGTGCAAAGGGTTGAGATTGTCCACAGCTGGGACAGCTGACCCAAACTGACCAAAGGGATATTCCATAGCACATGGCATCATGCTCAGCAATAAAACTGGGGAGGAGGTTGGTGGGGAGACCCATCATTCAGGGGCTGGCTGAGCGTTGATTGGTTCGTGGCGAGCAATTGTTTTCACTTGCATCACTTGTTTTTCTTGGGATTTATTTTCCTTCCTCTTCCCTCCTGCCCACTCCCCTCCCCTTTT
>NW_010417578.1:1257-1718 GCF_000710305.1 Buceros rhinoceros silvestris | reverse complement strand
CGCTGCTGGTGGTGCTGGTGCTGGTGGTTGGCCTTCGCTCGGCAGCGGGAGGAGGCGCGGGGGGCTACGCCCAAGTGAAGTACATGCAGCCCATGGTGAAGGGACCCCTGGGACCCCCCTTCCGCGAAGGCAAAGGGCAGTACCTGGGTAAGGGACGCGCTCTGCGGGGGGGGTGTGGGACCTGCTGGCGTGGTGGGGAGGAGCCTCATCATCCCACGGGCATGAGGGACTTGTCACCCCTTACCCTGGGGTGGGTGCCCCTGGGAGCAGCTTGCCATGGCCAAGGGCTCTGCTGTCCACAGCGTCTTTGGCCAAGCACGGAGGGAGTGTTTAGGTCTCCGTAACCCACTGTGGAAGCTGCACATGTCCCCTTTGCTGGGGCTGGGTGGGCACCCTTGGGTGCACAAAGGAGACCCAGAAGCTTCGCGATTGGCAATGTTGAGCGTGGCTGAGTTTCCCTC
>NW_010417578.1:554-1021 GCF_000710305.1 Buceros rhinoceros silvestris | reverse complement strand
CAACGCTCTCCCCAGGGCCAGCCACCGGCAGCCCTGCGGGCCGGGGCACCTCTGGGGCTCGGGCAGTACCTGGGTAAGGGACGAAGCCCAGACACACCGGGTTGGTACTTGGTCCTTGGGAATTGCTGCTGGAGCTCATGGGCTCATGCAGAGCCGGACCGTCCTGGGAGCCAAAGCCTTGGCTCTGGGAGGAGGAACTGGAGAAGGCCGGGCTGCTGGTGGCTGAACTGCTGATCAGGCGTGGAGCTCAGCACATGTCAGAAAACACACAGCAAAACCTGGAGCCGAAGCGTGCTCCGACCCCCCCGCTCCCTGCCCCCTTCCCAGCTGTTGTAAAGCTGCTCCCTGAACCCCAGCCAGAGCCAAAAACCTTCCAGCAGAGTGCAGGAACGTTTCAGCTGCTGGTGGGACTGGATTCAAACATCTCCCTGATGGTTTTCCTTCTTTTTTCCCCTTCTTCCTATGAA
>NW_010417578.1:0-413 GCF_000710305.1 Buceros rhinoceros silvestris | reverse complement strand
CCCCTTCTTCCTATGCGTGGGAGGGCCTTCCCCTGCCACTGAGCAGCATGGCGGAGAGAGGAGGGAGCGTGCCAGGCTGTTTGCAAGGTGCGGCTGGGTGCGAGCTTCACCAGGTTAAAGCAGTCGTGGTTTAGAGGAGACACCGAGGCAGGGCAGAGCATGGGGGTCTCTGGGACATCATTCTCCAAAAACCCCTGGGAAAGGGAGGGCGGGCAGGGGATTGAGCCGGGAGGGGGAGCGCCTGCAGGGGGGAAAGCCGGTGCCTCCTGCATCCCACCGAGCTCCCATCGCTGCTTAACCTCTAATTTGGCAAGGAAAATCCCCGCTGGCCTCCTGCCCTGCTCGGGGAGCTCAGCTGACTCGCCGCGATGGCGCAGGGCTGTGCCGTGCCCCCGCGGGTTACGCCCGAGCTG
>NW_010417577.1:52994-71201 GCF_000710305.1 Buceros rhinoceros silvestris | reverse complement strand
ACAAGGTGATTTTGTCCATCGGGGCAGCAGACTGTGGCCTTCAGACGAAGCTGCCTGCAGTGTCTGGCAGCCTGCCCAGACCTTCATAGCTGGAGTGGGTTTGGGAGTGTGGTCAGCCTGTGCTAGTAGAGTTTCGTGCAAAGTCGAGCTTTCTGCCTTTGCATTTTAATAACACATATTCTGCCTCATGTTCACACAATCTATATCCTTCTTGTGCAATTATCAAGAATGTTACTCACTGTTCTATGTTACACAGAGTAAAACACACTGATCTGGCTGAACAACAGCTTCCTGAAGAGCCCAGCAGCGAGCTGGAGGATTTTGTCTCTGGGTTGGGCATACTGGAGGTGGGGATCAGGCTAACTCCTCGGACCCACAGCGCAGCAGGCCTGCAGGGGAGAGCTACACACAGGCAGTGGGTCCAGACTCTCTGGAGTTCTAGAACTGATATTGTAACTTGACATTTTCCTAGGGCTATGCTGTACTGGAGGACTCTGCTGTTCCCTTCAGCAACCCAGTAGTAGGAAGACGTCAAGTTAATTTAAGCCCCAAATTGCTTCCTCCTTTCTCCAGGCCATGAATTCTCCTCTGCCTTAAGAGGTGCAGAAGAGAATGTCATCCATTTATATATAGGTTACAAATGACATTAGCCATTGACATGTAGCCATCTCTACAGAACCTAGAAGTCTGTTAGGTCATGGATGGGACTTAAATAGACAGGTTCTCCCTGCAGGACCTGTGATTTGTACTGTATAGCAAAGATCAGCCTCCAATTGCCCTGGAATTCTGGTTCTTCCTGGGCTGTGATATTCAAGAAATGACAATGTTCAAAGTTTATTGCCTCTTCTCTTTTGGGCTACACTTTACAGCCATATTTACTGAATGCCTGCCCTGAAAAATTCTACTCACCTCAAGCAACTCATTTCTGATAGTGGAGTAAAATATCATTAATATTTTTTTCATTAACATCAACCTCTGCAGTAATAGACACTCAGGCAGAACTTGCCCCTAGTCTAGCCTAGCCAGTTTCTCAGAACTGCTTTGCAGTTCACTTCTGTTAGAGACTGACATCTATCCTCAATATTCTTTTTCATTAAAAAGAGAAAAAGTGCATGCCAGTAAGTTTTAACTGAAATTTATTCAAAGCCTTCAGTGGAACATTCTGCTTTGAAATCCACGACACCTTCATTGGTTTAAATAGGGAGTGTTGAGTTAAAAAACCACCACTAGACAGTCATTGATTCAAATAGGCAGTTCTGCTTACAAACTGAAGCATATAATGGCTTGATGTTACCACTCAGACACAGTGAACTAGACTTTGATGGTGTTTTTTTCCACAGCAAGAGCAAAAAGAAAAAATGAATGGTAAAAATCTGATTAAGTGGCATTGAACCGTATCTGATCATCTCCCTTTGAAAATAACTCTGCAGATGGGTTTAAGCGTTAGATCCCTCAGTATCACAGAGCCTAATGTTTAGGTGGCTGGCTTCCAAAATCAATACTACAGTGGTGAGCCAGGCTTACAGGCTCAACTTACCATGCCTAGTTTCTAAATAGTCAAGATGCTGAACGCAGCTTGATGCGAGCTGTCCCATGTGAGTGCTGACATACGATTGTGCCTTCTATATCAGGTGGAGAGTGAGAAAAACATTCTGATCCCAGTATTCAATATATGGCGTATGGGATATATATGCCCCTTGGCTTGGGGAGGTCAAAGGACTCGATTTTCAGTCACTAATAGAGCTCTCTCAACCTGTAACCATTCAGGATAATTTAGATACGTCTGTCTCCGATGGTTGTTTCTCTCTCTTCTCTCTTTGACCAAGAAGCTGCATCTTCTAGGCAAGAAATCTGAGACTGGAAGGATTGGTAATCATGGCTATCAGGTAGGAGTAAACCCTACGTAGATCTGGCCAAACTTCTAAGTATAATGCCTAGCATGTATCTGCAGCTTGGAGAAGTTTCAAACATAAAGATGTATCATGACCATCAGAGATGGTTCCCTTACCTGTATGTGTTGGTTGCTGGTACTCTCCAGATCTGAACGCCTTGGAGAATCCCTTCAGCTCCTACAACCACACGGAGGTTGGAGTTCCTGTAGGCATCATTACATTGGCTCTGTGTGGGGCCATAGGGTCCACTGGCACCACATGTTGTGAATAACCAGTGATCTGAAATGAGGACGTATACAAAGCATGATCCAAACACCCAGTAGCTGTCCTGCTCTTCATTCACTCTCTCGTTGGACCAAGAGAAGAATCTGGCTCCTGAGGTTTTAGCCAGAACAAATACTCACAGCACTAAAGACTGACTCACAAGACACACATTAAAAGACTCTCAGTACTGTGCATCTCGGTATTTGACATCTCCTGAAAGATATCACAACTATGAACACAGTTTTACTTTTTCTAAGGCTCACAAAGGCAATGATCACAGAGTAGAGTAAAATGCGACACAGACCACCCAGTTTTGGACTCTGCTCTTTGGGCTGTTACAGTGCATGCTCATAACTTCAAGACTGGTGCATTTTAGTCCTTCCAGTTTCTACAGACATTTGATTATTGAATTTATTTTATATGGGAAAGTAGCTGTTAGTTAGACAAAACCATATAAATACAACAGCACCTCAGTGATTAAAACATAACAATAAACTATTTGTATTTGGAATAATTATTTACTCACAGAAGATTCAAGTTAAGCTTCAGAAGGCAAACAACCTAACTGGCCTAACTGTAAAACAAGCCTTCAGCTCTGCATGTTCTAGGCCAGATAGGCAGGTGTAAATCAATGCATCCCTACTAGAGCCATTTTCATCAACTGGAAGTACCAGCCCTGTACAAATAGATTTCTAGAACAAGGGTTTGCTATTTTGTGCCTCAAAACTCTGATTTTTAATTTCAATACATGATGCTGAAAATGCTGACCTTTTCCTTAAAGATTCATTTTTAGGGCCAGCGCAGTTGCAAGACCACACTGCTCTTGTAAAACCCACCCTAATATATTTGTTAGTGCATTGGGAGGTATTTCATATGTAATCAAAACTAAGATCTAGATAGTAAATAAGCGGGACTAAGCACTTTTGATACACATTACATGATTTACCATTTATACCTGTTAACAAGCTAACACACACAATCTAATAAACTGTTAGTTACATCTAAAGAATTTCTAGAAATGATGTTGGGCCAGCCAGGCCTCTTGATGGCTTTCTCAAAGAGCACCATTTTCTCTCCCAGTTTCCACACCACACATGCAGGCTCTTTCAGCGATGGTATTAATTAGCTGAGATGGAGCATGAGCTTGTTCTGCTCCACGGCATTTGGAGCTCTTGCCTACGGAGATCTGGTCTAGAAAAGGTGGTCTGCACGTTTCTGGATGAGAGAGGCCAGCAGTTCTACTGTTAATGTTATTGGAGGGATTCACCCACCAGAAATACAAGGAAACACATTAGTTTAGCCAGGCACAAGACCTGAAATACCTTTTCACAAACTAATACTGAAACTGAGCTAAATCCCTTCTTACAAAAAAGTTCGATGCATGACATGGATCAGGACTTTAAAGAAATAAAGTGGCTGGTACTTCTGATAAACTTTTGTAATACAGTCTTGGCTATTCCAAGAAGCAATGCAAAACTAGTACTTTAAGAAAGCTTCCCAATCTATGTACTGCTGAGAGAATAATCTCTCCCTTCTTACTGCAAAATCTACGCCACCCCTCCTCAAAACTCCCCTGCGAGGGTAGTATGGAGATTTTGTTACTCTTACTTGCTTACATACTTGTTTTACTTATTTCTTCAATCCTTCTGCAACAGGTGGCAGTATAAAGTCTTAATATTAGTAGAGAGCAAAGCAAAAAAACCCCAAGAACAGGTAAGAGGGGACAACGCCTAAGAAAGCAAGGTCTAAAAGTTCCTAAAGCAAAATACTTCAGTTGCTCTGATATCGACAGACTTGTACCAGAAGTTACTTGCATTTATTCTTCCAAAAAACCCCACCCCAAAACCAAAGCAAAATCTCACACAAAACGGAAGACGAGAGACTCACTCTGTCAGCTATCACAGCGGTTTAACATTGCAATACCCCAGTGGGCTAAGCCAGCTGCACCGAAACATATGTTTAGTAAAGCAGGCAAGTAAGTGTCTTCGTTTGGAACAGTAAGAAGCCATTTGGATGTCTCCAGTGAAACATCAAACATGGTCCCAAAGGTAGAACCAGGTGACCTTCAAGGGGACAATAAGCTCAAAACAGAAGAGAATCAGAATAGAAAACTGGAAGCCATAAACCGCAGGACAGACCACAGCATCTGCATACTGCTGCCACGGCTAAACTTTACATTTCTGATCTAATCCCTTCAAATAAAACTTGCTTCTTAGGTATCTGCTTACCTGGCCTCGGCAAAAGTGAACTATCACACATGTAACACACAGCACAGCTGGACTTGAATCTGGCAGCTCTCGCCTCCCACTGGGTTCCAGGGACAGGGGATCAATGAACTACATCTTATTCCAAAATGCTTTTTAATGGTGCTCTGTTTCCTTAAAAACCCAATGCCCTGGTGGAACAGAATAAGAATGTCCTCCTGCTGCAAGCATTATGCCTCCAGACTTTGAACAGAAGCAACCAAATAACTTTGGTTTTCTGCATTTCTGTTCTGTATTTTCTGCCTCTTGGACAGACCAGAGGGGCTCGCTCCCAGTGCAGAGGCAGTATCAGGGTAAGAGCAAACAGTGCTGGTAATTTAAGATTAGCGAATGTGCAGCTAAGCTCTTAGAGTCTGGCTTTTAAGATCATGAGAGTATGAGGAATGAAAAACCACAGATATGTTATGCCAGGGAGTATGACGTAAGGAACGTGGAGACGACTGAGCACAGGAGGCACTATCTGAGATTTGAAAAGCAGCCCTGCTGTAATCGATACGGTGGTATGTATGAGGTTATACGTAAAGCCTCCCCGCAGCTGCTGCAGTCGGTGCTAGCAGACGAATTTACTTGCTCTGCTCAGGGACATGGTAGACAGCAATGGGCTAAGACGTGTTTCAGCAGTAGCAGAGCTGGGTGGTGACCTTTGCCCAAAACATTGCAGAAGGAGGTCTGGCCCAGGTGAAGTCCATGGGAGGCTGCACCTGATTTGAACCGGCAAGGATTTCAGTAAAACCTATAGCCGGGCTTGTGTGTTCTCCGCATTTGTCACCACTGCGTTGGCTCGCAGGTCCTCCTCCTGTTTATGTGCACTTTCACATGTGACACTGAAAGCCAGCCCAGCAGGTAACAGCTGTGTTGCTGAATTAAATGGCACAGAATACGACAAGGGAAGAAGACGCCCCTCATTTCTCACAATTAGGACAGATGGGCCTTAGTTACAGTTCTGGGTATAGATTAAAAACCTCGCACTTCCCTCTGCTCTCAAATGTTTCGCAAAGCCAACCCTCAACCTGCATATGTAACAGAAGCCCAAAATCTTAAACCACTAACCCAGCAACCAAAGTCCTGACCATCTTAGATAAGTCACCACTTCTTCTTTGAGAATTCACTCCCTGTAAAGTACTGATTTTCTCCCGATTCTAGAAATGATTGCAGCATGTCTCATGCTCAGAGAGAGCATTTCTACAGGTTACTGCATGCCATGGCAATTTACAGTAATTCAGTTTGAAGCAGTATTTTAATCTCCAATGAATAAAGCAGCGGTGTGAATCAAAAATCCTTGCGCAGCCAGGTGAGAAGCACAATTTTTTTCCATTGGTGCACAACCATGGTCTGTCACATAATGTGCGGCACACCTCTCCTTCCTTCTGAGGTGCGTGACAGGCTAAAATGGCCAGCACCTTGCACTCAGACGATGGGAAAAAAAGCAGGACTCTCCAGTTAAATCTTCCCAAACACCCTGCAGATTTTGGAATTCCGCCCTGTAACTTCACACAAGTTACAGATGCCCGGCTTCCAGAAACAGCTGACCATTCCCATGATGAAAACTAACAAGGAGCTCTATATATTCTGTCATTGGCAGTTGCAAGATGCTTAAGTGGGTCAAAAAACTGGAAATGCCTGTTTAAGGAGGGGAGAAAGAAAAGCAGTGAAGTCTACACTGAGGTTCAGAATCGAGTACTACATTGCAGTGAATACTTTATACATCAGTTCATTTGACAGAATCCCTCCTTTCACAAGAATCGTGGCAGAAGGAACATTTGGTCTTATTCCTGTTTACCCCCACATCTACCCTCCTCAAGCTCCCTGGCAGTCTCCTAACATATTGCTAAGGTCGCAGCAATGACATTTTGCAAGAAATGCCATTTTGGTTCTATTAAAACAGGCTTTAAATATACGTCCTTCTCAACTTTTCTTTCCCAGTTAGATTTACTGACGTATTTACACACACAGTCATTCATGCTTATTTTCTTTTGCGTAGCAGAAATTCTAGTTTTCACACAGCTTGGCCAGGTACATGAAATGCACGGCAATCAAGGCATTGTATTTCAGCCGCAGCAAAAGGGAGTGATGTCCTGCTCTTGGAAAACAAAAAGAACAAACCCCAAGACTTGAAATGACTAATTCATTTCAAGCTCTGATACCATTTGCAGCCCAAGGCAGCACTGCTCCAGGCACTGCTGCACATACCAAGCAGCAACCATGAAGGGGAAACAGTGGAGCAAAGCCTACAGCACAGTTGTACGTCTGACGCAGAAAGCAATTTCGCTGGCACGGCACATGTAGCAGATAAACTCCGTATCACAAAACAGACATGGGCATTTTAGCTATACCTCGAGGGTCTAGATGTATTAACTGGCATTTGTTATATCAAGCTTGAACTCGTTCCAAACCAAAACTTCACCATGATTGGAGAAAATTACCAACCATGCACCATGGTACTTGGCTTGGTTTGGAACCTAGAGTGATGCACTAGTGAAATGCATCAGTGCTTAAAACAATGTGTAAGCAGTTCAAGGAACTTGCTGTCACAACCTCTACTCAGGCCAAGAGGTTCTTCTTTCATCCAACAGAGTAAAAAAACATTAAAAAGGGCTGTAAGGGCTCATGCTTCAGGGGCATAAGAATCCCAGTGGCTAAATTTCTGGAGGCAGTTCTGTTAGTTGTCCTACAGGGAATTAGTTTTACTACTACTTCTAAGGCAGATGTCATCAAACTCGATGCCATGAACAAGCCGAATGCTTGCCTCTTCTATTTGTAACAACATTCTCAGGCTCCTTTACGGTATTTGCCCAGTATGGGAAACCAGAGGCTTACAGGAAACTGCCCATCTTGACCTTCACTAACATTTGGCTGCCATTAGCTCTGTCGGATGTGTGGAGCGACACATCTTTTGCTCAGTGCATGAGTAATCTCAGCTATGCATTACCAGTAATTCCAGCGCTGGTCTGTGCTGGAAGTCTGTAGCAAAACATACTAGAAGAAACACGTTCAGCGATTTCAATTTTTCTCTTGCTTCTGTTGTTTAACAGTGTTCTGTGAACAGTCATTTGAGATTATTACCTTTTCCAGGATTAAATTTGCCAGAGGTTAATGGGGCGGGTCAGAGGTTTGAAAGATGATGGTAAATGGCAGAACTGGGTTGTGCTCATAGTCACAGTATCTAACTAATGATATTAATGGGGTTTAAAATGGTCATAGACGTTATGGGTCTTGCCAGTAGTACCAGAACCAGTTACACAGGTACAGCTGGACTAAGAATACAAGAGCTTTTCAGCTATTTATGGAGTTACT
Source organism: Buceros rhinoceros silvestris (assembly GCF_000710305.1). Lineage (NCBI taxonomy): Eukaryota > Metazoa > Chordata > Aves > Bucerotiformes > Bucerotidae > Buceros > Buceros rhinoceros. Next base: position 63,487 of record NW_010417577.1, on the reverse strand, counting down.
ATTTCTACGTCTCTCTTGTCTTTTTCTAAATGAGGGCGGCAACGGAAGATTTGGCCACTTTTTTCAGTTCAACAAGAGCATCTGCAGTGATGACAAATGTATGCCAGATTGATCCTGAGTATCATTTCAAATAAATACACAGAAATTGATTAATATTTTTGATTAATATTTGAGATTTCTCTTAAGATTTCTCTTAAGAAATCTTTTAGATTTCTCTAAGAGAGTGGTGGAGAGAGAGGCGGGGAGAGGGAGAAAGGGAACACTCTCAGGGCATCCTTGTAGGAAATTATCTGCGGTCAGTGTAACAGGGCAAGGGCATTGCTGACTTTGAAAAAAATGTTTCTTGCTGCCTTCTGGAACCAGAAACTAACAAAGCAGCATGATGAAAACAAATTTATTTTCTCTTTTATGTTTCATTTAAACAGATGGCAGGACTCTTCCGTAAATGGTATTAAGACATAATACTAACTTCTTGGAATTTGTTTGTTCACAATCACAAAGGATATTAGAAATTCCTGTTAGATAACAAAGACCAAGCTGGGTGGAGGTGGCAAAATCATTTCACAGCCTTTCCTGAGTTTTAGAGCAGTTTTTGCACAATTTAAACTGCTATTATTAAGACTGGGCAGCTTTAAAATTTAGGTCTAAAATGTGTGAATTCCCCTGTTTATTTCAACCGTATGATTAACTCTGGATAGCGGTTATGCCAATTCAGCTTTGTTATGTTGGTGTCTGGTTGTACGTTGATTTTCAGTATTGCGCCTCCACTATTTTCAATCCTACAGAGAAAGTGTAAGTACCGCAATAAAGAAATTCTTGTCTATGCAATCTGAGATCCTGCCATCCATCTCTGAACATTTTCTACCACTGTTCAGGCTGCTACTTTTCTTGAGGAGAGGGCACTGAGCTGTTATTCACTATGTTAATTGATGCTTAATACAGAAATACAATTCTGCAGATACCTTTATTGCATTATGCCAACAGTTCAGTTAGTATAATTGCACACAAAGAGCAACCAAATGCAATTTTCTTTTACTTAATACCCGCTCTGCTGTTTCTTTCAGCTCCTTCATCTGATTAACTAATGTGACTCAGAGTCCTTCCGAGAAACAGCCATGTAAGTGCTCATAAGAGGACTCTCCCTGATGCAAAACAAAAAAATCTGTGCAGCCACTAAGAGTTGTGCAGAAGAGACTGGAGCTGAAGGAAAACAATAATCCAGTCTGAATAAGAAAATTATTTGATGACAATTTCCACGCAAGAAACCATGGTCACACAATGGTTAGATCAGATGGGACAAAAACCCGCAGGATTTGAGGGAAAAAAAGGTTAACAATTTTGTACATTTCACAACACGCCATTTTTGTACGGTGTGCTCTGACATGAGTAAGTTGCCAGTGGAACAGATGAGAAGCTGAAATGTCAAAAGAGAGGCTATCCTTACGGTATTTACAGCCCATTCAGAAGAACCATAAATCTTTAATTAAAGCTTGATTGCTCTGTGTCTTGTTATCTCCTTTCACCTACTGAGAATCCTATTTTGTCTCCTCCAGTTTCCTAGAGTTCCTCATTACTGCTTACTGTATCTTCATATGCCTGAATTTCCATATTTGAGCCTTGTCTATAAAAGAAAATTGCATTGGTTTGATATAAATTGGCTTTTTAATTGGTACTTAAACTCTGTAGGGAGACGCCACGGTTTGAGCAGCTTTCAGTTTTACTTAAACTAATACCTAATCAATTTAAACACAACGCCAAAGTAAGCTTGGTTTACATCAAAACAAACAGCACAGCACACAAGCTTTTGTTCAGACTTAACCATTTTGATCAAAAATCCTAACTCAACTAAAGTTGCTTTAATCTCCTGCCATACGCAGGCTTTCTTACAATTTTTTTTTTGCAGGCTTCTTCTAGAATCAAGTTCACCTGTCACCTTTTAGCAAGAAGCTGGCATTTCAGCACATGACGTGTTTCAGTTAGTTGAAAAGGAAAACATTTGCATTGCTCTGTGATGATCTATCTAAGGGACACCTTGCACCGCAAGTAACTGTGTGACTTCAAACCTACAGAAATTTTTTTCTACGTTCATCTTGGTCATCATCAAGAAACTCCAGAGAGCAACACCACCACATTAGCTGGAGCAATTTGGGGTCTTATTCTATATAGCACTTTCATCATCCCTTGTGTGACACATGACAGTGGCTAACACATTTCTGGAAGCTTTCGGATCTCTCACCGCATGGCTGCGTTCCACGTTTTGAACCTCCGGAGAACGCGTCCTGGAAGCATGCCAAGCCGTGATGAACAATGGCAGGGCTGAAGAAGTAATTCACTGGGCCCAGGGCCTGACAACAGAGGACAGGGAGGTTGGGGGGGGTGACTATCGCTCCTGCTGGAAATGGATTTCCAAGCACAGGCAAAACCAGCAAGCGCATGTAAGAGGCTGTTCTCAGTTACAAAGGAGAAAATCAAGGCTCACACCCTTGAAAGCAATGGAGCTTCTTTGGACTTACTGTCATGTAAACTAAGTGGTACCTGTCTTTCAGACTGTACTTCCTGCCGAGTAGGCTGAGCTGGCCTGGGGACTTGGGGAGGGTGTTTTATCACCCTGTTGTCTCCTCAGCCAAAGGAACATAGTTCTTTGTTTTAATATGATTTCTTAAGAAGGAGATATTATAGTGCGTGATCCATCACACAAGCCAAAGAACCCATTAGCTGTCATTACTTTGGGCTGAGCCCATACTGATCAACGCAGTCTTTGGGACTTCAGGGTGGCACTGGTGCCATTTGTTCACTTGCACAGTAGAAGATATGTGGCCATAAAAGAAAAGGCCTTGACAGATTCAGCCTGAGGTTTCTTAAATACGTTACAGGATGCAGAAAGAAACAAGATTAAAGCTGGGTAAAAGTGCTTAGCCCACGGACCAAACAAGCACCTGCAATGTTTACTGAGAGCCACGACTCAGCAACACAAAGGACAAAGGTGATTCGGTGCTGTGGCAATTTCCCACTGCAAGAAGCTGCAACTTGGCTTCTCTGATTTCTGTCTTGCCTACACCAAGGGCAGAGGAGACAAAGGAGTGAAAATTGCTGTAGGAGTGATTTCAAACCTCAAGGGCTGGAAATAAGTTTAGACAGAACATGAACAGGACTGAAGATCAAGCCCAGAAATCAGACAAACTGGCTTAGATACCACAGGAATTGACTCGAATTTTCTCCCAAAGGTCATAAAAATTGATTTGAATTGCTCAAAGTACCTTGGTGACCTTCTCTTCTACTCCCATGCAATTCGACTCCCATTATTTCTACTATCCAAGCATTTCTTTCAATTGAATTCCTCAGACAGGACAGGGAGAAGAAGAGCTAGAAGATGTTCCATCATTTCAGGTTTAGTGAGAAGTAGAATGTAACAGAATTCTCAAAGAAACCTTTGAGAATCAGGCATGAGTTTCTAGCCTAACACTCACACACCCACTTTACACTAACTTGGCATCCAAACTTCAGTCCATTCTCCAGTCTGAATCTGATATCTAATGGCTTCTGTGTTACTACCACAGTAGGTACCCTGGAAGGAAATACACACCTGCCTTAGGGAACTACATCACCAGCAAAGCATTGACATTCCCAGGGAAAGTCAGCCAGAAGCCCGTAATTTATACCTGTGTACAGATCCCACCACAAGGTCACTGACCTAAGAGCAATACTGAAAGCACTTAAAAGTAGAAGGTGGCTCCACTTACAGTCAGGAAATGGAGATACAGATACTGAAGGGAACCCTTCAAAGGATCTTCAAAGATGATATAAGGGTCTTTTTGGAAATTACACTTTTGTGACCAGCCCAAGTTCATACACGACATCTGTAACAGAGCTAGACACGTCCTTTATAGCTAAAGCACAGGTCCAGCATCCTCTCCTACGGGCTCATTCCCTCTGTTTCCTTCTCCTGAAATGGCTGTCACTACTCCTCCACTTTTCTTGCTGTATGATGCTCAGTACATAAAATATCAACAAACTCCACTCGATGGCAACTCTTGGCCTACACTGCGGACTGCATCATCAGCCTTCACTGCCAGAGCTAACTTCACAAGACACTTCGCGTACCAGCAGCACAGCGTAGGCTAACACATCCAGCTCTTCAGGCAAACTTTGAAGGCTTTGTGGAGATTTCGATCACACTGACCAGACTTCTGTTTGTATCAGAGCTAACACCACCAGTTCATGTATTTCAACAGCACACTGCAGGCAGCAAAGTGAAACATAACCTACAATAGTCTCAAAGAAGTCTTTCTAAGACAGAGTAGGAGAGAAGGAGGCAGCAGGAACAAATCCCTGGGTTTACTGACAAAGTAAAGGAGGCATATACCAACCATGCTTCTGTTCTCTGCTTTAAGAGGGGTGGCATTTCAAATTGGCAGGTAACTAGCTAGCCCTAAGTGAAGAGAAACAGCTGCACGCAGGGCTGAGGGTGGCAGTTACAGTTAGTGCTCCTGTCTCCTGTAGTTACACCTCATTTCTGTCACCAGCCCTGCTCCCCCAGGGAGGCTGGAGCTTGTGGCCACCTGAATCAAATCTGTAAGAGAAGATGGCAAGGAGGAGGGAAGGAAGTGGTCTGAAATAGAAATACACATGTAGAGCCCAAAACAGATATTGCAAATGTGTGGGCAAGCCTGTGAGAAGGAAGAGACAAATATTTGGGAGATAGTGATGTGAGGAGGAGGGAGATCTTCATGTACTTGGCCCACGTCACTACAGTTAAGCTGGAAAGAGGAGATGGGGGAGAGAGGAGAACGAAATAGCATTGATCATGAAAAGACTGACATTTCTAACTAACTGAAAATCATGTTTTTTAAACAAAGTCCAATACTGTACTCCTTCAAATGGGCAATGAAAGTATTACTGCAGAAGCAAAGCTATGTTCTTTCAAATCAAGTCTGTATTAACTAGAGATGGGCATTCAAGTTACTGCATGCTGGACTCAGAGAATTTGGACACTTTGATTCCTGCCTATTTGTATACAACCATGACACCAAACAAACCTGTCTTACAGGATAAAAGCACTGTTCACTTCAAGAAGAGGCTCCCCTCTAGTTCTTTCTTTCACCAGCTTGCAATCAAAATTCAAGTTACCATTAACAGCTAAAGCTTTGTAGAGCTTGTTTTGGTTTGGTTTGTTTCTAAGGGACTTGGGAAGAGCTCTGAACAAAGGTTTTGGTTAAAAAAAAACAAAAAAAAAAGGATTACACATTTAGCTGCATCTGTCCTAGCTGGAAATCCCTGCTGTCTGGAAGTGCTGCTTCTCAGACCTGGCAGTTACCTGCAGGACCAGAAACGGGGGCAGTGCTGAGTTGGAGATTTCCCAGCAGCTTTTGTTCCCATCCAAACTTCTTCTGGCTCCCTCTACTGGTGAGCAAATTGCTTGAGTCTGGAGTGGTACCTCGAGGTGTCTTCTCTCCACTGACTAGAAAACAAGAAGTCACAGATCAGTTTATCACTGAGGGTGGCTGAGTCAGTATGCAATCCAAGCCTGAAGACAAATCAAGGGCTGTAGGCTCCTCTGCTGAGAATAAGAGTCTGCAGTCACTGCACATAACCCTGTCAGAAGGAAAGGGCAGGTTGACTTTCCACTGCTTCCATGGGAACTATGTCAAAACGAAACCACACAGGAATGAGGAGTGGGCAAACCAGCAGGTGAATGAAGACAGTAAGTAGAAATACAGAATACAATATTTAGCAACTGTTAGAAAGTTTCTCTTTTAGACAGTAAGAGTATATGCAATCTTTTAAAATCACAGCCTAATTGTAAGATCTCTTTAGAATCCTAGAACCTGAGGTAGATCATACTTAAGCACAGAAACCAAGGAGTATTACTGCACAAATGGAAAGACTCTTAACGCCAGCCAATTCGAACTAACATAACACAGAGCAGATGAAACAGTCTGCTGTTGGATGAGCAAGTGGCTTAGAGGTTGTCAGTCCCCCTAGACAGGGCTACAGAGGTTGTAGCTTCAAGCCCAGGAGACGAAAGAACACAGTTAAGCTCTACTGCTCAACCCAAGGCAGAAGCATCTTGAGTTCAGAGCAGCAATCCTCCAATCCCCATATAAGCCGTTAGTCTGAAATACAGACTGGCCTGTCACTGAACACACTTACAAATTAAGCAACTCACTGTGCATGAGATTATGAAAGATGAGCCGGATACAAACATCCAATAAAAACCTAAATGGGGTGAAATCTGGCACCAGAGGTATAGACTGGGCATAATCTAGAGGCCAGTCAGTCACAAAGTCTGGATCAGAAGAAAAATTTTTCCCAAGAGTAGGAGAGAGTGAAGATCCTAGTTTCTGATTCAGAAATAAACGCATGTCAGTCCAAATAAAATAACTTTGTTCTAATTTAACTGGAGTACTGTGCCCAATGTTATTGCAAAATTAGTGTCTTTTCCTATTCAGAGTCCAACTGTCATTCATTTTGATAACTGTCACACTGCAAACCAGGTCATGTGGAACTCTGTATTCAAAGATTGGCTTCTGTATCAGCCTGAGTGGATAGGTGATGCTACTGTCTCAGCTGGAAGCTGACTCTCCCACACCGTATGTCTTACTACCCATTTACTGCCAAACTTGGAGCCCATTCACTGGTGGCTCTGCTAATAAGGTGTTCATCTGAACCATCTCCTCCACCTAAGTACGGCTGTTTCTAAAACTTACCTTTACATTTCAAGAGTTTTTTTGAAGATAACAACACCAATCCCTTCCCCACAGTTTCAATCCCTTTTCAAACTTTAATTACACGGCAAATAAAAGATAAGCCACTTGCACATAAAAGGAAAACTTACTTGTTAAATAACAGTCCAGACTAAGGGAGACATTGTCAAAAGCAATAATGGCATCAGATCCTTCTTCCCACGAAGCGAAGATCTGAAACCAAAACCTGCAAAAATTGGGAGAACAGGGATTAAATTCCATTAAAGAGATGAAACTTAGCAATTAAAGCAGTTTGAGACCGGGAGAAAAAAGCTTTTCTTTCCACATATAAAAATATTAAATCGACAGAGAATCTATCCTCACCCCTAACAAGCAAAGATGATCTGAGGAGGGGAGCTGTACACAAATACACACAGACAGAAAAAAGAATAGAGCCCCTCTTTCCTTCAGAGGTATATAACCTGCAGCAGGTGCAAGGATGTGTGCGTGGGGGTGTCAGGACAGAAAATAAAGTCCCCTGGCTTCTGGTAAAAAAAAAAAAAAAACAACAAATAAACCTCCAGATAAATAAGTGATTTTAGTCTCACAAGTGATTTACACCGTGGAGTGTTAAGAAAAAAAGTAGGCTGGGGCTCCTGAAGTCATTTGGAGTTTCTAAAAGGAACTGGCAATCAAAGGCTGAAACCAATTTAGAAAGTATTTTGTGTTGATCCACACTCTAGGAAGCAAAGGATATCTTACAGTCCTGGCAATCACAAAAGAGAGGAACTGACACTGGCTAGTCCACAGGAAGAGCAGAACTCATTATCTCCTTGCAGAAGCTGAGTGGGTTTGCCTTAACTCACCTCCACATTTGGCTGGCTTTTGCCGAGAAGTTCTGCCACTTCCTTCTGCCACCAGAAGCAAGATGACTACAAATAGTGATATTACTGATACTCAGTGATATCAGTCAGTGAGATTACAGGTCAACAGGAAGAGCAAAAACAACCCACAACCCTATACTCAAAATCTGATAGTATATTGACCACACATTAATTTAGTGCACTCATGAATTTAGATTTTCTCTCAGCTTAGTAAGCTCATGTTCTCCCGATGCGTATCTGCCACACTGAACCATAATACTCTGCCTGGGAAGGAGAACAATTTCTAAAAGCAGCTGACCATGGCCCAGAAGTCAGACACAATGCCGAGAGGTTGCACCAAGACCATAAAAACACGAAACTATCATATGCTGTAGAATATGATGCAAGAGAATACGAAATATTTTTAAAACTTATTCTCTGTTGTACCTTGGTATTTTACACCAGCACAAGTTAAGCCATTCGTGGGTCTGTTTAATGTAGCTTTATTGCTGATGGTTCCTGCTATTTTAGATAAAAGTGATTAGCCAGAATGTGAATTCTTGCAAGAGTTCCAGTTTAGATGAGAAACTGATGACAGAACATTTTTGAGGCGCCACCCAATTTATTTACAAAGGCTGTTGAAATCCTGTCCCTTTACTACAGCGAGAACCTAAACACCATCAGAATTTTTTTTCTTTTCAGTCTCTAGTCCTTTACGGATAGAACTGGGTCTGAAATATTTTCTCTTAGCTTTTTGTCTGCTATTGGTACTCTTACATCAGTCTTTTGTCTCCTTTTTCAAAATCTACCTTTCCTTTACCAACAAATCAAGCTTACAAAAAATTCAAATGAAGCTTCTCTGCTCATCTGTATAATTACCTTGGGACAGCATGTTCCTGTGTTTTGAAAAAGGTTTCGGACTGTTTCAGCCTCCTGACTCTCTCAACAAACGTAACCAACTTCCGCTTTGTCCTCAAATACAGCACAGCTTTCCCCACCAGAGATGTCAGTGAGGTTTGGCATAAGCTGAAACAGACTCCAGGCATAGATGTGCCTTTTGAGACTATCCAGATTGAAGTGTCGTTGTCTTCTACAGCTGGTATTCTTGACAATCTACAGATGGGGACACGGTCAGAAAAGCTGACCCCACCAAAGCAAACATCAAACAGAAAAAACTCCTGGCAGCCCCAAAAGGTGCAGTAGGTTTAGAATAGAACACAGGTCGTTCGCAACAGAACAAAGTTGATGTAGTTACTATGGTTCTCCTTCTTTATTTCTGGTAAAGCAAAATAACGATGCTTCATACCGAAATTCCTCCCTCCTTGGAGATATGCACTGGCCATATGGAGAGGCTTTTCTAAAATGGACTTTTTATGTTCTAAAGACACGAGCAGCCGCAATGAAAGAACAGGAGATTGACACAAAGGAAGAGAAACCCTAGCATCAAAGGAAACCCCAAACAGCAAGACACAATTTTCCTTGCTAAATGATTCATCTTTATCAGCTCAAAAAGTGGCAACTTCATCCAAATAAAACTGAAGACCACGGAAGTGTATTTTTTTGCCTTCTCCCAATCCATACAAAGTGCGACTGCAGTTTAACGTTGCCAGAAGACTCACAGTTCTTAGCTGTATACCGGAAACCCAATGTGGGTATGCCTGGGAGGAGAACTGGAACATAAAATCCTTGGATATTAAACCGGCTTCCAGCTACACTGGCTGTCCTCCCCTGCCTCCTCCCCCTGTTTGCTCCACAGCTGACATCCCACATTTCAGATGGAATTAAAAGCTCTAGCATAAACATAAGCCGTTCAGTTTGAGACATGCTGTGTGAGTCTTAAACAAAAGCTGTCGGACAGATGAAGTTGGCTCTGATCTACTTTTTTCCTGTTAAGTTACTGTGCCAACAGCGGAGATGACAGAACTGTATGTGAAACAGGTCCTGAACCGCCACGGGTCAGTCTGGTACATTATGGAGAACCACCAGCTGCCTTGGGCTGTAAACCACAGGCTGTAGATCAGCAGAAGCTTCTCTCTCCCTGCTGTGTGTTGCCGGAACCTCCAGGAAGAGGTAGGGTGGAAACAGATTCAGCTACATATCTTTCAGTTGGCTGAAAACAAACGCCCTGCACAGAGTGAACCTTGGTGCTACATCGAAGGGACCACTGGAACTGAATCCGATAAATTTGATCTTCGGCCTGTTTCTTGAGGATGCACACAAAATGCCACTTGGAGATGCGGACATTTCAATGTCTATTTATTTTTGTAAGGTGCTAAACTGAGGCTGGAAAATGAATTAGAAAGACAAATAAGCAGTTCCTCCATGCCAGCTTTTCCCTCCACTTCTGCAGACTTTAGCTCAGGTTATATATGTATATATGTATATGTATATGTATATGTATATGTATATGTATATGTATATGTATAGGTACTTCTGCAAAGATTAACTGAGGCTGGAAAATGAATTAGAAAGACAAATAAGCAGTTCCTCCATGCCAGCTTTTCCCTCCACTTCTGCAGACTTTAGCTCAGGTTATATATGTATATATGTATATGTATATGTATATGTATATGTATAAAAGAAGAGAGAGGTACTTCTGCAAAGATTACTACACACCTTCTTTGTACTTCCTGGCAACTAAATGCTTCTGAAAACAGCTTCAGGCGATTGCTTTGGCAAAACCTAAGCTTCAAGCCCCAGGGTGTTATCCTTTGATACACTGTTCATGTAGTACCTCTTCAGACAATAAAGGGTTGTTGTTATGAGAAGTACCAAACGTTCAGCCCCTAAGAACAGGAGGGCATGACATGCATCAGCGTTTCTGTCGTTAAAGGGAGTGACATCTAACATGCCCACGTAAGATTGCAATAGGTTTCTTTTTATTGTATTTACAGTTCATTCGAGTTAAGAGACAGCCTTGCTGATTTCACCTGCAGGAGCACTGGGA
>NW_010417577.1:0-52857 GCF_000710305.1 Buceros rhinoceros silvestris | reverse complement strand
TTCAGCAGGGATAAAAAAAGTGACAGAAATGCCTCCAAGATACAAAAATTGTGTGAAAGTTAAACACCGTTAGGACCACCAGTGCTGCTCTGGTTGCCTATTAATCTGATTTTTTCTAACATAAATGAAGTTTCATTACAAACCTTCTCCTGAGACCAGCATATCTGCAACAGATCATCTTTTTCTCTTCTCCAGTTTAATGCTACTATTAATTTAGAAATATGATGTCTTTCAAATTCCATTGAAACAAGATCATCAGTTAACCAACATTTCAATCATTAGCGTTGGTGGTTTCAGCTTAATGGGCTAATTAAGAGAAATTTAATCAAAACTGAAGATGGAAATGTCACACATCAGTGAGACGGGAAAAAACCCACTGACAATCTCATTTCTTTGCCCCCTCCTTTTTTTTTTTTAATTCCATTTGATCCCTGAAATCAATGAAACAACTCCCTTTGACTTTGGTGGAAGCTGATACTGAGAGACCCAGAACCACGCTACTGCAGTAACTCTGTATGACGCTGGAGGTGACATTTTTGCACAGATCAAAGTGCGGTACGCTGACTGCGAGCCCAGTACTTCAACTGGCACGTGCCGAGCACAGGTACTGGTACCACTGGTACGCAGTGGTAGCACTGTGTAGACATATTCACTGCAAACACAGGCGCTGTGGTGGATGGCAACGAAAGAGTATTCCTGAAGGCAATTATACAGGAGGAGCAAAATTACTGCTGGCACGTTGGTAATGACTTTGTTGCTTAATAAATACCAGCAGTTTCCTCACATGGAATCCAAATCCTCATCAGATACGTCTGCGTTTGTAAGCTAGACTTCTTCGTAGGAACAAAAATATGGCTGCTCCAAAAGGATTTAATGGCTTGGATATGAGAAGAATCATTACTTGAGGACTGGTGGAAATTACTTTTCTGTCTCTTCTTTTGCCCTGCTTGACCCCAGGAGCACAGCTAGAGAAAAGGTTCCTTAGATGTGTCAGAGTTGGGAAGTAAGAGTTCGATCCTGCAGAGCGGAGTGTCAGCTGCACTGTGAGTGCAACTGATACAAAGGCTTTCTGTTTTTCTATTTTTTTTTTAGTTTGTTTGAGGCAGATGGGAAATGCTGTGCCAGGTGGACAAAAAAACCTAATTCACATCTCCCCTTTGGGAAACATCAACTCAGCTGTCTGAAGGATGCAAGTTTTACATAAATTCAAAACCCACTCAAGGGTGACTACTGATCAAATATTTCGGAGTAACAGATAAGAAATGGCACCAAAGGCATAACAAATATGCTTTTTTGGTTGTTTCTTTGGCCCAATCTGTGAAATTTGATTCCAGATGAACATTTCCTTGAAAGGCAGGAACAACAAGCATATTCCAACTCAGTTAAATCTGACACAAACACGGTAACATCAAAGCTTCTGGGAGGTAATCTTCCCCATTCCTCAGGATCTTTGAATCCTGGGGTTTATTTCAGTGTGGTCAGTATTTGAGCTTCATCACATCACCGTGGGGTTTTTTTTCAGCTGGTTCTTTTTTACTTACTTATTTTTTCCTTGATCTGGACAGAAGTCTCATTCCCCCCAAAATATCTGGGGCACATTTACAGAGAAAAATATAGTTAAAAATGTGACAATGCATCTTATAGTTATGTTGGTGTAGTCTCCGTGAGGACAAACTGTTTCGCTTACATCACCCATCCTCAGGTCTTCGCTGCGCAGAAATGTTAGCGTTTGGGTGTATTATATTCCCTTCAGATTGGAGGGAAATAAAAAATATTCTCCTTGAATTGAAGGCCTCAGAGAGATGATTTTATGCAAATTTTGCAGCTCCCTCCTTTCAGCAACAACTCTGAATTCCACCTAAATATGGTCCCAGGCTCATACAGACAGTTCAGGTTTCCATCAGCCAGACTCAGGCAGCCGTCTTCACGCCATTATTTTAGAAAGGCTCATAATCATTATTTTTTTTCTTTTTATCATAAAGATAGGGATTATTAACCAAGATCAAACATTAATCTCCTCTGTACTCAATCCCTCATGCAGTGACACAATCACAGTGTGCTTATACCTACAGATCCCATTTCATACCTTGTAACATTTTGCCGCTGATGGAACTGATTTCTCTCTCTACCTAGCTAAAATAATTACAGCTGAACCTGCCTGAGACCAGGGTACTCACAGACCGGAGCAGTTTCAGGTCACTAACCCTTACTACATCCAGGTTCCCATTAACTTCTGTTACAAATGATGCATTGTTAGCTCACTCCACAAAGGAATACTTACTACCTGGGATAAAAGACGTGCTTAGGTGGAATGAGATTATTTGCAGAAATATAAGCATGTTAACCAAACCCAGTTACAGTGACAGAACTGCCATGCAGGAAGTGACTTAATAGCTAGTAATAAAGGTTGAGATTCAAAGGTGCTATTAAAAACAACCATGCAGAATGTATACATATACAAAATCTGTCACAGATACTCTGCAAAGGCTGTCACCAAAGCCTCTTTTTTTCAGGTGAACAGAACAGCCACCAGAAAAGGGACAGTAGCAGACATGGTCAATGCTACAGAGCAGAGCAGTGATACAGGCATTGAAGTCTTGTTCTTTTTAACACAGCAATGTGGGACGATGTCAGAGCGACACAGGCTAGGCTTGTTGGATGGTATAAGAACAAAGAACAAAGAGATTTGGATGTAGAAGCAACCAAATAACACGTATGTGCTCATGTGTAGGGAGACATACATTTAGCTCGTTTGGAAGGTCCCGTTTCTTCATACCAGGATGGGAAAAAGCTCAGGAATAACAAAAGACAAACAGGCCTCTGGATACAAAACGTTGCCAAGAAATTTCCTTTTCTGTTTGTTCCTTGATGTCCAGAAAGAAAATCTGAATGGAGTGTGAGGGAGAGACAGAGCGACGCAAGAAGAAATCACTAGACAAGAAGAGCGCTCAGCCACAGGTGGCAGAAACGCAGCAGAGGGGTGTGACTAGGAGACAACTTCTGTTTCCCGCTAAAGGCACCAGACATAGCAATGGATCTCACGCCCCAGGACTGAACGGGAAGCCAATACTGACACGTAGAAAAAAAAAACCAATGAGCACCAGCGTAGCTGATAAAAATCCAGCAAGCCAGCAACACTGGAACAGGTAAAGAAGCCAGTTTAAAGAAAGAGAGTATGATCATCTGGACATTAATTTTGACTTGTTGCAACAGAATGTCACCTTCTGGGGTAACTTAAGTCTGTGGCTTTTTTTTGCTTTCTTCCTCAAGGTCATATCCATACCTAGCTTCCAGGTAAGTCACATTTTTATCTTCCTCAGTCTATGTTCAAGAGAAAGAAAATAATTTTCAAGCAAGAAAATAATTTTGAAGCTCTCTGAGCACAATGGGACCAAAAGAAAATTGGTTTTTACTTTCTGAATGTGCTGCCCTGTTAAAAAGACACAGGGCCTAGTCTTGCTATCAGTGACAAGGCAAAAGGTGTTGTTACTTATGACTGAAAATTTAGTTTCCAGGAACCTCGAGTAAACTCCTTCTCTTACTCCTCCTCCCCCATCTTGTCTACTTAAGACTGGCTACAAATTTAGACCTCTATTGCCAGTTACTTATGACTGAAAATTTAGTTTCCAGGAACCTCGAGTAAACTCCTTCTCTTACTCCTCCTCCCCCATCTTGTCTACTTAAGACTGGCTACAAATTTAGGCCTCTATTGCCAAAAAAAAAAAAAAAAGAAAAAGAAAGAAAGCCAAGGAAACCTAACCAGTAGGCACATTAACATTGCTTTTATACTTCCATACAATCATCTTCTAACAGAAGACTACACTGAGGCAGGACGAGTTGCTATTAGTACTTGCCATGTTTACCAGGTTCCTCTCACAGAAGTTACAGTGAGGTCTTTAAAGAAAAGGACAGGATTAGGAGAGAATATAAGCCTTAAAAGGCCAGAGCTGGTCTGGTCTGGCTTATGTGGAGTCCACATCCAGGCAGCTCCAGCCAAGCGGTAGAAAAACCCACAGAACATTTAGTCCACACCGCTGGCCCCAGCTTCACCAAGGGAGCAGAAATTCAGGGAATCCGAATTTTTTTCTTGAAACATTATTTTTCCAGACAAACTTCAGCCAGTTAGAGCTAATTCTCTTCCACCTTTTCCACCGTGTAGCCAAACAATTGCTAGGCAGTTTGGTGATAATAAGCATCAGTCTACAGTAAGCTCCAGAGAATCTGCTTTGTTACACATGCCTGTATTTTATCTGTGTGGTGTATCTCAGCCATACTGTTAAAATAACAGAATGTCTAATTATTAGCTAGACAAATCACTCACCTCCAATTACATCAGGCTTCTGTTTGCTCCTGCTGTCACACTCCATTATTAAAATTTAAACTCACATTTACTTAGTAACTAAAACCAAATGTATAAAAAAAAGCAAGCCCAAACAACCACAACAGAGCTTGAAGACTGTTTCCTACTTGAATTTCTCTGAAGTTACAAAAGAACAATCCTCAATAGGCTTATCACTTATCACTGGAAAACAAATAGTGATTTTCCATCAATTAAAATACTTTCACAATAACGCAGTTCTCTGCAGTACTTTCAACTCAAGTATTTTAGCACTGCATTAACGTGTAAATTCCAGTAAATAAAAAGAACCAATTCTCTATCTTTCTCTGATCTGTGCAGATTATCTGATTTGCAGGTATCTTGTTCTTCAGAGAGTGGTAGGTGGCTCCGTGGAGGCCAAACAAAGCGCAGCATGGATTATTAATTCATGGTGAGTGTATTTAAGTGGCAAGTTAAAACAATGCACCTCTGGAGTCTGCCTTTTGCCTCTGCTAGGCACAATTTGCTCATGCAACAGTTCAAGGAGCTCTTGCCCACAACTGGCACGAGCTTACAACAGTTTATTGTAGCTGCTTTGACGGCACATCCTTCACCAGGCTCTTTGACCTTCTTCCCCCACCCCAGAAGACACTGAGCAGTTGGAATTGGATTACAGCTCTGTTAACCTCTACACCACATGAGCTGACTCTCAAGATTTATCCACACCTTCCAGAACAATGAAGGAGAGCTAACTTTGGGCAGATGTAAAAAGGCAGGACTTCAGCCTCTTTTAAGTCCACACAGAAAAGGTAAGACTTCACACAGGGTGAAATGGCAACTGGGTGCTTTGCTAAGGATCAAATGGGAGGAAAGAAGACAATCCTCTCCTCATCATATTCTTGGAAACGGAGCATGTGTCCAGGGCTGCCTAGGCTAATGCACTGCTAGAAATCTAACATTCCTCAGTCCCAGTTTAGCTTCTTTGTCATACTCCTCCCTACTATCTGTTCCTGCCAAATCACCTGAAATGTTCGAGCTGTGATTTTCTGCCAAAATATAATTTGCCTCAACAGCCTGAAGGATATCAAAAATTTAAGAAATGTCTGTCTTCTAAAGATAGAACCGATCTAATTTCTTGGAAGTCTTCCTAATGATTCTTTGAAGTGCTATAAGCCAAACATGGAAATTATGGCTAAGCAGCTTTCGAACAAGCACGCTTTTGAGCAGTTTAGAGCATATTATCTTATAACGCTTTCCATTCAGCTACCCAGTCAGAATGGAACGTGCCTTAATTTTGTGTGGAACTGGTACACTGTGTGCTTTATTCAAGATCTTTACTTCCCTGAGATGATTTAAAGTTTCAGCTGCTTCTGTAGGAATATCTGCAGCATCATGCTGCTTCTACCAGACCCTCACAGCTACTGACAAAAGAACCAATTAGAAAAAGACACAGCAAGCTTTCAGCAGCACCAGCATCGTGTTCACATCAATTAAATACTTCTTGCAAGTCAATAAAACTGTCATTTATGTCCCAAGTATATATATTGCCGTCTCCCTAGTATCACGTCGCTGTACACTTCCACAGAGTTCCTTCCTAATTGTACCTCAGCCCAGATTTCCTAAGAAACAGGTTTTGAGATGCTGAGAAAGATGCCTGCAGTATTTCCCAGTCTCACAGGAAATTTCTGCCTTCCCAGGAAGAACTAGTTGCAACTAAATCAATCTTCAGGAAAAAAAAATCATTAAAATAGTGTACTTTCTGTGAATAAATAAAGACAAATTTTTCAAGAGACACCAAACCTTCAAAGTTTTCCTTGCTTATGCCCTCGCCTCCAACAAACTCCCTTCCCTCAGGGAACCCAGCTGTCTTTCTCTGTAAGTAATGGGGCAGGAAAGAGTTTGAGCACCTTATACATAACAGCCAGCACCATGTTATTAGTGATGTGATTCCACATGAACCACTGCTAGCCTGGCTCCTAAGATCAAAGTATTCTCTGCCTGACTGTGCAGCCAGAGAGAATTTAAAGGAAAGCAATAGCATGAGTACAGAATAATTCAGGTACAAAACATTCCCCTGGCAACATTAGAAAATAAATCACATAAATAATAATGGCAAAATACACCATTCTTCAAAGGAAATACAGCTGAAGGGAATGAAGCAACCAGGTATTTTTACAAATGGTGCTTCAGCAGTGACTGCATGGTAAGGCTAATGCTGATATTTTTTAAATCTTTGACGCACACATATTAATTATACATTCAGGACCGAAGCGTTGGCAGTGTCCTTGTTGTATTTGCAGCCTACATGCGTCCCCAAGAGCCAGCAAGATAAAAGACATATTCATACAACGTTTGTTCAAACTTCTAATGAGGCAAATTATTCCTTAATGAAATCCATTATTTCTAGAGCACAGATTTCCAAAAAGGAAAAGGACACCAGTGCTCATAACAGAGACTGTAGATGCATCTTACAGCCTAAAGGGCAGGGCAGCAGGAGGTGAGGCATGTCTGTGTTTCCTCTATAAACAGCATAAGCCAGAGCACACACAAAAAGTAAATAATGAACAAGAGCATTTCCTTATAGCTGTCTTGTAAGAAACAGCTAAACCCACACTCTTTAAATAACCAGATGTTACCAGATAAAACTTTGAAGCTTAAAGCCAGAATAGTCATAACTGAGACAGCCCCTTAGTAAGCTGAGCCTCCTGTTACAGCTAACACGAAGGTGTTCGATGCATCCTTGTCTGATTTTGCAGCAGGTTTTCTCCCACCTCTTTTATCCTCACACCTAGACATACTGAACACAGAGAACTTTAATACCCCGAAAAAAAAATCAATATAGAGCTCACATCCAACTCTAGAAAACCACGCAAGAGACTAAAACATGTTACATAAAACAGTATGTGAGGAGAATAATTATTTCCAGTTGATGAAATGGAGACATTTAAGTCTAAGCATCTTCCGGCTGGACTACCCATCGACCCAGTGAACAAGACCACCAGCCAGGAGTTCTCAGATTGTGTGCTTTGCTCGACCTCCTCAGCTATTCTCATTTCCTTCCTCTAGCAGAAGATATGTCCCAGGGACAAAGCGCTTCCTGTCTCTGAAGAAACAACCTCGAGGAGCGACGATGGCCATTTTATTGCCAGGTAGCTAACAACGAAATGACCAATCACCACGAAGCAGAATGATGAGGATACTCATACCTATCCAGTATATCTGGGAGAGGTAAGATCATCCACTGCCATATTCCCAAACCTTCGCTGTTATACGAATGCCAGAACGTCCGGCTCTGTTCCTTTCCTGTCTTGTTCTCGACCAGCACCAGGGATATATTGCCCAGCATGACACCGTGGATGAGCCATGACATTCGTAGCTAGAAGAAAGAGAATGTATGAGATTAAACATCATAAACATTATCCAGAAGTTAACAAAATTCCCAACTCTTTTTTCCTTTTTTTTTTGAGCACCAGGAAGTCGATTCTCCCTCCCTTATGCACATGCAATCCCTTTGGAAAACTCCACCAATGTGGAAACCTGTAAACAGCATCTGTTATTTAATATTGGAACGACTGGCCCTTCTTTTTAGTAGAGTTGAGCCCAAAACACCTCTGTCTGTAATTTTAAAGGGATCAGCTAAGACCTTTATCATCTGCAGTACAAGACCACACTCCCCTAACACACCACCTAAGAGATTCAAACAAGTTTAACAACTTTTTCAGCAATGAACTTTTACACTCCAACAGCAGCAAAAACACAGGGAGAATGGATGCAATAAGCAGGCATCACTAGTGATCACATCCTTATCCCCCAGATACTGTTTTCAAAAATCAATTGCTCCTTACCTCCTTCCAAGTTTCTACAGACTTTCCAATTAAAGTTCAGTAGTAATAATTTTTTTTTATTAATTGAAGTACCTTAGGAAACCGGTTTTCTAATATGTTTGTTACATTTAATACAATCAAGTCCATTTCTATGTATTACTATGGCTGGGCCCAGAGAGCAGTGGTGGAGCTGAATCCAGTTGGTGGCTGGTCACCAGTGGTGTTCCCCAGGGCTCAGTATGGGGGTCTGTTCTCTTTAACATCTGTATCATGATCTGGACAAGGGGACCGAGTGCACCCTCGGTAAGTTTGCAGACAACCCAAGCTGGGCAGGAATACTGATCTGCTTGAAGGTCTGGAGACTCTGCAGAGGGACCTGGACAGGCTGGATTGAAGGTCTGAGGCCAGTGGTCTGAGGTTCAACAAGGCCAAGTGCTGGGTCCTGCACTTGGGTCACAACAACCCCCTGCAACGCTACAGGCTTGGGGAGGAGCAGCTGGAAAGCTGCCTGGTGGAAAAGGACCTGGGAGCATTGGTTAACAGCAGCTGAATATGAGCCAGCAGTGTGCCCAGGTGGCCCAGAAGGCCAACAGCATCCTGGCTTGTATCAGTGTGGCCAGCAGGAGGAGGGAAGGGATTGTCTCTCTGCACTTGGCACTGGTCAGGCTGCACCTCAAATACTTCAAATACTCTGTTCAGTTTTGGGCCCCTCGCTACAAGAAGGACACCGAGGTGCTGGAGTGTGTCCAGAGAAGGGCAATGAAGCTGGTGAAGGGTCTAGAGCACAAACAAATTGTATGAGGAGCAGCTGAGGAAACTGGGTTTGTTTAGCCTAAAGAAAAGGAGGCTGAGGGGAGACCTTATCACTCTCTACAACTACTTGAAAGGAGGTTGTAGCAAAGACAGTGTCAATCTCTTCTCCCATGTAACAAGTGATAGGACAAGAGGAAACGACCTCAAGTTGCACCAGAGGAGGTTTAGATTGGACATTAGGAAAAATTCCTTCACCAAAAGGGTTATGATGCATTGGAACAGGCTGCCCAGGGAAGTTGTTGAGTCCTCATCCCTGGAGGTATTTAAAAAACAACGTGTAGATGTGGTGCTGAGTGACACGGTTTAGTGTGACCTGCCAGTGCTGAGTTAACGGTTGGACTCGATCTTAAACAACTCCATCATTCTACGTCTGTCTATAAAATTATTTCATGTAATTTTCTCATTTTTCACTTTCTCTCTCTCATAGTATGAGAACAAAAACTATCCCTTCCACAACAGGCTAGTGTCAGAATCCATAATATATGAACATAGTCTTCTAATTGCCTTGGGAAGAAGAGCTAGCTCTGTCTGAATAAAGAGCATAAGTAAAATACACATATATATTACATGCAGGAGCCAAGTCTCATCTCAATAACCAGCAGAGGTGAGAATGCTGAGTTTATTAAAGCTACATTAATGATGGGGTTTTTTGGACACAAGAAAGTGAGCATTACCGTATCTAGCATCCATGCATGTTAAAAAATAGCTGTCTGGTTTTTAACATTTCAAAGCCAACACCTAAGTCAGGAGGCCAGGGATTAAATTTACACTCTGCACAGGAATACCTGATAACATCACTTTCTTGCTTTGATAGCAGAGAGTATTCACATCCATTCCTCAGCATAAAACATAACTGCTAGATTTTGCTTGCTTTTCTTATCTCATGGCGTAAGTCTGTCCTGGCAGCCAAGCCAGGTTTAGGGGTTGAAAGGACAGAAGCGTTCCTAGCTTACACTCACAATTTCAGGGTGGGTGGAACAAAATCCTGGATACCCACCATGTTAATTATCAGTACTGAGTTCAGGTAAACAACGCAGTTCACCTGCCTGTCTCCAAAGTTACAAAGAAAGCAGCTGCACTGCAAAACTATGTCAGAGACCAAAAAATCTAGATGTGGTTCTTCTCTCTCTCCAGTACAAAAATCACTGCACTTGCCTGGAATCACTCCTGGGTCTGTTGTACTGCTAGAGTGTATCGCACAAGCATTGACAGCATGTGCAAACTGATATGCAGGTACGGGCCTGGGAATCCATTTGTTACAATATTTGACCAGGCATTCAAGATTGATGTGTGAGGTTTTGAGTGGTTCAGCAAACCATCACAGGGTCCTTGAGATCACGGCGCTTCTGGGGACAAGCTGCTGCTTATCTGAACACTAGCTCACTCTCACCTCAAGTCTGGGCAAGGACTCATGGAGTCCGATGTCTGTTTCCACAACATCAGACCAGGGAAACTACAGGATGAACTGTGAGGATTTTCACTTTGCAGACACCAGAGAGAAAAAGCGGAGCTGAGCCGGACTGCCAGGAACTGCTTCAGATACAACACAAAGCAATGGCCAGGGAAGCAGCGGAGTTTGTTCAGCAGAACCAGCGCTGGCGGAGGAGGCTGCTGGCAAATGTCTGTGGTGTGTGTCTGTAGGCCTGTACCTCCAACTCTTACCGCACACGTGCTTTTAACGTCAGGTGACAATCAAGATGAAAGAATCTGATGGGTATTTTATATCAAGTGCCTATGAGGGGAGGCTACTGAAATCAGAGTGAAAATTGCTCTTCCTTAAAGACCATTGGAATACCTTCCAGACTTAAGTAATTTCCCCTGAGAAGAATGATCAGGACTAAATTTTTTTTTTAAAATAACTTTGGAATGCCAATGGACAATTAAAGAACTCAACCTATAGGAAGGAAAGCAGCTCCTCTTACTGAGTCCACACGTGAAGCACTTCTAGAACCTAATGGAAACTCTATTGTAAGACACTATATGAAAATTGTAATACAGGTAAGTTGGAGCGACTTCACTGGGCCATTTTGACAGTTCAAAACGTGAGAGGTAAAGCCCAGAGGCTCCTAGCACACAGGAGCTTTCAGACCTCTGTCTCTCTCTTCTGGAGACCTGCCAGGCAGTAAGAGGCAACTTCTACATGGTCAGAAGTGAAAAAGAGTGAGCCTTTGATAGCTATTAATGTAACAGTAGAGCAAAAGCTGAACCAATTGGTGAGTTGGAATGGATGCCTTCGCACACATGTCAGCTGTTCAAAGGGAAGAAGTAGCTGGCATTAGATGTGGGAGATCAGCTCACTGGCAAAGCACAATATGCAGACTCTAATGAACTGGCTCTGAGTGAATCGACTGGCACTGTGTCCAAATGGGCATTTTTGGCTGGGATCTCCACGGTTTCTAAGCCTCACAGCAGGGCAGTCCAGGTCTTTTCACACCTGCTGAAGTGAACCAGAGCAGATGATGAGCTGGATACCACAGTAAAGACTTCCGAATGGGGCTGGCATTCATTCTACAGAATACAGCATCAATGATGGCAGATGGTACTACACACACGATGCATCCTGTAAGTAGTGCAGTGGCACATTTGGAAAAATCTGAATCTGGGCTGTTGGTGGCATACCCCTAACATTACACATCAAACATCTCCCTCTGTGTCCAACCAGCAGCAAAATACTCTGAAGCTATAAACATCACTGAGAAATTAATTAAGCATTTTAGGTGGACTTTGGCTCAATGGCACCTAGCCTTCCGGCTTTAGAACCCGCCGTAGCTGGTGATCAGCAGTTCCTATGCAAACCCACTGACTTGGTAAGTGAAACGCTCTAAACTGATTTGAGGAAAATTAAAGGGAGAGAGGACCCATAGCAAACACACAGCATATTGAGGCAAAACTTGGGTCAGACGGTGCATGAACCGCAAACACCATCTGGAAAAACGCCTTCTGAGAAACCCCTTAGCCTCTGGAGTTTGTGGAATTTCTGAACGGACAAACAGGAGACTCAATTCAACTAAGCAAGAACAAAAACCTAATCTTTATCCATACCAACAGGGATTTAACAGGGGGTGAAGAAAAACAAGGAGGGTAGATTTTCTAGCACAAGCTGTGTAATTCCAAAACCACCTGAGAACTGAGACTTGCATTTTACATCCTTATGCACAAAAGAATTAAAATACTGAGAACCTTCTAGGTGGAGTTTAGGCCTGCTTATACCTGTGAGTCTACTCTAACAATTAGATACATTCCAGTATGAACTAGTGCTTTGATGTCTGACTGAGGACCAACACTCACTGCACCATAAATAAAACTCTCCACAGTGGCATCCCAGAGAGTTGCCTTTCCTTCTCCCTACCTTTCTGAGTGGAAATGCCCCTGACTGTAAGCACTACGGTCCTTCCTGACAGGAAAAGCCAGCTGTCTGTCTCTAGCACAGGTAACCAAAGAAAGAGGAAAAGATGAACACACTTCAAACAGGTCTCGGAGTAAAGTATTTTCAAGAAGATGGAGAAAAGCCTACAGGCATCCTTCCCCCAAGGAACTACAGTAGTTGGATCCCACTGGTGGCTCTCTTGCTACCCACACCCCAACTCTGCCCCACAGGCTTACACCTTGTGAGACAGCACATTAGTTCTCACGTCCTCAGTCCTTGCCCTCCACCTATAATACTTGCTTAAAGGAATTGCTCAAAATTTTCCTGACCAGGAACTGTGGATTCTTGAAATACAGACATAATTTTACTGAAAAACACAAATCTTATCTTGGGGCTTCTTCAGTGGACAGGAAGCACCAGAAGTTGTTTTTCAGATGTGAATGCACTGACCCAGTAAATATAAGTCACGGGCATTAAAGAAGCTTGGGAAACACCTCAGTTGAATAGAAACTGATGCTGCATTTTGGAATTCAATTTACACAGAATTAGACAAGAGCTGCAGACACCTTTGCCCAGTCTCACAAAGTTTTGTATATGAATATGATCTATGTTTGAAGCATGAAGTTCACCACATTGGCAATACTGTTTTTTGTACTTACAAATGGTTGTACACAACAGTACGAGCAAAAACGTCTATTAGGACTGCTCAGCAATTCAGACTTGGACTCTTATGAATAAGAAAGACGACCAAAAGGTTACCTTCCTGTTTTTTGGTCAGAATGAGAACTGCATGACCGCTCTCTCTTGTAGTCTGCTGACACTTTGGGTTTTGCTTAGGACTCAGATATGCAAGCAAAATCCTTATGATAAAATGATAATGAATTGATCTGATCACATAGCTTTAAAATACCTAGACAGGCAAGACAAGCTTGTATTTTGTATTAATAGATTCTCATGCTATTTATTCTCACCTTATTTCTTACTTATGCTTACTTTTACAAAATCAAGAACCTAAATAAAGCACCTTCATTTCAGGAATCAAACAATCATAAAAAAATAAAGATAATAACAAAAGAAAGAATTAATAATTTTGCTGCCAGAGTACTGTGGAATGACCAGGTCTTCAAGAAATTTTAGATATTATAGAACCTCCAATCCCAGGACACAGAAACCAGGTGGCACATAACAGTGAATAAACTGTACAGATTTTAAAAATAACACTTTAAAATAAAAAAAAAGGATGCTAACAACATTCTGCAAAATAAAGCACATGAAAGGCTGTGCTAGAGGCATATCTATGTTGCATTTTTCATGCTTATGAATGTTCTGAGTCAGTGTTATTACCATGCACGCTTCTAAGTTATTTAAAGCTCCAGGAATAGAGGAGAAAAAGAGACACACTCCGCAGGTGTCAGCATGTGGCTCAGAATGCACTCAAAGAATGATTTATATTATTGATTTACGTGCTTTTAGAAAATACCACACCTTTGCATAGAAAAGAGAACTGAATTAATAACCATAGAGGATGAAAACACCTTTTTATCTATAAACCCAAATACAAAGGCAAACTTCAACTACACTGTTTTACATCAACGTATTATATTTATTTGCTAGAGAGAGTATGTTTACATCCAAAAAGTAATTTCAGGCTTAAACGAAGTCTGGCTCAGTTTAGTACTTACATAAAAACACGATGGAGGCTTTCAAGAAATAGCTAGTTGAAATATCACAATAGCACGGGAAAAATATTTTCCTTATTTTAAACACAGCCAAAAGCACAAAGCTCTTTCGCTATAACGGGAATCTGTTTTCACTGTTTCTCAGCACAACTATAGCCTTTAAAAGGTCTGACTCAGGATCTAACACAAAAATGAAATAACCTGGTTCCAAATCACAATGTAGTCCCTCTTGCAATGAGTCACCTTCTTTTGTGGAGATGCATGTGATAACATTTAAGGCTAATCCAAGTTCAGCACCACCCAGGCAACACCGCCTCTGCTGTTATTCTCCTTCTCTATTCATAGCCTATTCCAAAACTGTTTGCATGGCTTTTACTTCTCAGATATGGCACCGAGGTCTATCACAGATTCCCTTTCTACAAATCAGTCTCCAGGTTGTTTACGTTTCTGCAGTGACTTTCAAACAGAAGTCATAGTCATAATCCACCACAAAACGAAGTCTCGCGGGATAGATGTAACTCCTGCTGCTCAGGAAGGTCCACGCTGTACCAAGGCCTCCCTGAATGCAGTTGTCCTGGACCTGGTCTTAAATCTTTTTATGACAGAAGTTCGAACACTTTGGGAAGACACAGGTATGCCTCTTACGCCCTACGGGCACCAAAGCATACTTCAAAGCCCAAGGATGCAGACCACAGGGAGCATCTCTGAAAAATGGAACGATAAGCACGTCAACATACGTGGCGGCACTTGTACAGCAACAATGCTGGGACTGAGGAAGAGGGGATTGCCTCATTCTCCAGACATGGAGGGCCAGAACTGAGTCTCCAATTCCCTCATGAAGGTGAACGTGCCCTGGATATGTGCAACACCCTTACGCCAGCTCTCCGACATCTTTGCAAAGTGCTGAGAAGCAGGCGGCCAGTAGAGTCGGGACTGTGCACACCTCGGGGCTATCCGCTGAGGCGAAGCAACTGAGTTTTGCCACTGGTGGTGTCTGAGACGACAGCACTTCCCTTGGACTTTAATTGCAGTGTGGTTTCCCACATTCCCAGACAGCAGTACAGCTACTAATGACATGCATATGGATTTCTGCCTCAAAATGAGGAAACTTCTAAACGCCCCACAGTCCTCTTTGCTCTGTCGGCCTTGTGCAGGGCAAGTGATTCCCGCTCCGAGGAAGCGAATCACAGTGTGAAGAGAAGGCAAATGATACTGTGCTTTATGGCTCAAGCACTATAAATTCTGTCTTTCAACCAAGTCGCTGTTGGGATTAATTCTCTGCCCTTTATGTGCATTCCTATGCTCAATTACATGTGCTTTGTTTCCAGTCAACTTTTACACGTGGGTTAAAAGATTTTCACTGCTGATTACTGGGAACTGTAGTTCCGTTCCTGAAGCATTTCCTGAGGTTTTGCTGCATGCCCTCTTTCTGGCAACTTCAGGGTAACGAAGCATCTCTTCATGAACTATGTGCACAGCTTCCTGCATTCCCCCAAGATTTAGTAGAAGTGCCACAGTTTCCCTCTTGCATATAAACTGGGTTTTAAACACACAGTTAACGGGGCCAATGGCAAAAGACCGTTCTGAACGTGCAGCATGAAAAAGATCACAAAGACTGTCTGGACTGCAAACAAGAGATTCTTTGAAGCCAGGATACTCTAGCCAAGATTTAATAAAAGAACAAAAAGAAAGAGAATAACTAACTGAATGAAGAACACAGGGCAGCATCACAAACTAACAGCTCCGACCTGCCAAAAGCACTGAAGAACAAAGAAAATGAAAATATAAATACAAACAGGAGCAAAGTGCAATACAACTCTATACACAAAGTGTAAGGCACATTAGGGCCAACCCCAAACATGTGTGGGAAAGTACAGGCTGTGTTTATTATGGTAACTCCAAATGCTTTTTTACCCTTTTCTCAGCTTTTGATGCATGTGGGGTGGTACAGAGTAGGTCAGGCTGATTTTTCCCTTTCTGAGTTAATGAGCAGCCTCCTGCTGGGCATGGGAAACGCCAGGGCAGCACAGCCTGCAAGCAGCCCAGCGTGCTCCTGGTGACCAACCTCAAGCTGGAGTGAGCACAAAGATGGAGGGTCGTGCTTGTCCTGCATTTAGCAGCAATACTTCTGCCAAATACCACGCAGGCTCTGGAGTCTCCAGATGCTAGCGTCAGCACGGCTGCAAACAGCTGCCCAGAATCTCGGCAGGAAAGGTGTTTGGACCAAGCCACCCCACAAGTCTCCAACGTGTTAGCAGTCATTTTCTCAGACTGTTCAGTCACTTCCGATGCCAGCCTAGCACAGCGGAAGATTAAGCAACCAGGCCGAGGAAGAGAAAAACAAGCCTGAAGCATTAGCAAACTCTTTGCACTCTTTGCGGCTGTCACCCGCTGTGGACTGCTTCCTTCTCAACACTGAGTCCTGCTTCCACGGACATGCCGGCCAAAAGCCAGAATCCTCCAGGCTGCGCTGCAGCAGGTAATGCTCCTCGTGCTGAGGCTGGAGTAATTAACTCCTAGGCACATCTCAGGTTGAAAAGCATAGTGTCAGCATTTGCTACGGTGGGTGTAATTGTCTAACGTGACTGGATATAATAAAAACAAATTCAGGCAAAAGGTGGGGGGGCAGGGTGGGGGGAATAGCTTCAGTAACCAGCGAGTCTAGTAGTTCTCCGCTTCGCACATAGCAGGCAGATAGGGAGGGGAATCAAGATTAACAAACTGGGGATGTCTGCTGGCCTCGTCGTTGCTCTCAGGGCTTGCAGCATACAGCCCTTGGAAAAGTCCTGTGCACAGAGCAGGGGTAAGCTCCACTCACCCAGGAGAGGTGAGCAACCCGAGCAGGCAGGGCAGCACACTCACCCCCGGGAGTTCAGCTGAGCTGGGCATGTTGATATTGGGGTAGAAGAGACATACAAGGAGAAGGAAGGATGTAAACCGACAGGATTAAAGACAGCCTCCATCACTAATATATATTGGTGTAGGATATGAATTTGAGCCGAATGTCTCCGCGGTACTGGAACCAGCTGTCATAACACGACACTATGTAAGTGAACACACAAGCAAAGCAAGCAGATATCTAAAGTATCACACGAGCTCCAGCAAATACAAGAGGGAGGGCAGGTTTATGGCTTGCGCTGACTGCGGAAGAATAAATGTGTCTAATTTGCACTCGCTTGCTGAAATCGCTTTGCCACATGAATCATGAGTGAGTCTTGTCAGTGGGATTTCAGTTGCCAGAGAATCTGTCCTGGTTTTGTCTGACATGCCAGGTGGAGCTGTCAGCAGGGACAGGTAGAAGAAAACTTATCTTTTAGTGCTTGAACTTGAGCCAGTTCAATCAGGAAGTGATTGAGAGTGAATACAGGACATCATTATGGTATTTTCACAACCTCTTTTCTGACTGTAATTTCACTACAAGGAAGTTTGTTGGCACCTATTGGAGGAACAAGTGCGTGGGGTGGAACATCTCTTTTCTCCTCTTGTGTTGTGCTGAAAAGTGGAATTAAATTATTCTGCTCACAGACAGATTGTTCCACTAAAATAAAATTTGAAGCCACCAGGGGCTCATTGAGAGAAGCTTTTGCACTATATGAAAAGGCAAGAGACAAAACCCTTGCCAAACTCCTTCACTCTTTATTACCGACAGCTGCAATGCTGGATGCGTCCGGATGCCTTTTAAGTGCCAAGGGGAGTGACGGAGGTGGGATGGCATGTAAGCAGATGAAATACATGGCAGCTTCTCCCCCGACGGCAAGTTTAATTATTTGCACTGTTGTATACACAAGAAAAAAAATACACACATATCGGGAAATCATTCACTCTGATTTCTGTGTCAGGTGGATTATGAAAAAACGCTCGCTCTTGCTGGTCCATGGCAGAACAAGGTCTTAAAATATTCAGAACCTGCATACACCTTTGTCAGAGAAGGGAGGAAAAACAAGGTGGAATATATCTCTTAAAGAAGGAGGACACAAATATAGCAAGAGAGCAAAACCAGATGTGCTTTGCTATACGGACCGAGATATCCAGCCGAAGTGAACGAAACCAAACATTAAGCCAGAGAAACACCACCTTCTAGGTCCTTTCATTCCAGAGGACTTTCTAACGCATCCCTTCTTGTCCTTCCTGCATTTTAAGATCACTGGAACAGGAAGAATATGATTCTTGTCTGTTCAGTACTTAAACAACAAACCGTGCTTTGTTAGGATCAATTTTCCCAGATCCTTCTGCTCTGGGATCCAGGAGCTTATGTGACATTTCAGGGTGACCATTCAAGACGTGAGATGCTTTAAGTCACTAGCCATGGTTCAAAGTCATAAATCCTAAATAAACCCTATCAGTGATAATCTAATCTGTGAAGCTACAGACTAAAAAGATGCAGACAGGTCATCTCTCTGTAAGCTGCAGTTTCAGGGCTAACTACAGCTGACTCAGAAATCACAATCATCACAGGTTGCCTGGCAAGCCTTGATATACTTGTTTAAGTTGTCTTATGCCTGTCAATAGCTTTTCTGCTTGAATATGGACCTGGTTCCATTCTACATGGATTGATCTCTGCTGCTGCTAGCTCCATCACTCCTGTGAACAAGGCCTACAGGAGGATTGGCAGGTTAGAAGTCCAGCATGATGAAAACCTGCGCAAAACCCAGCTGAGCTAGAGACAGCATGCACTGTATGTTCTGAGGAGCTCAGGGGTAGTCCTGAAGCCTATTCTTTCTTGGACCTTGCAAATACAATGTCTGGTCATGCAGTAAGCTGCTGCTTCTTTGTGTTTATGTAATACTGTCTTGCCCTACCCTTACAGCATATACACCTAATCACAAAGATTGTCATACATCATGTGAGGGCATACAATGAGGACAGGATAGGTCAAGCTTTTCAGAGCACATTTTGGGGCATTTCAAGCAGATAACCATAACTTTCTACCGTACGTAGGGGAAAGTAAGTGTATCTTACCAGTCATTAAATAAGTATATCTTATAGAAAAGCCATCAGAAAAAGCAGTTGCTGTGCTACTGACCTAGTGCTACTATTTGCAAATCAATCAGACACACAAAAAAGCTCTACAAATTTCAAAAGAAAAGAAAACATTATGACTTGCCTCACAGGGAGAGTTCCTCAAAGGAGCTGGAAATGCAGAGCTGGTCATGACAGTGTTTGCTACTGTTGGTGCTTTGCTGGTGTTAAGGAGGAGTGCACAACCTGGATAAAAGAGCAGGAAGGTGGTCAGACAGCAGCACTCACCTGCTTTCAGGGTTTGTGAAATCTCCCCAGAACCTGTTAGCTGGCTCCTACTAGAGAAGAACGCCAGAGCGCAGGCGGCTTATTCAGTTCGTTAGGGATGCAGCTTCACCTACCCAGCAAATATACTCAGGAAACACAACACCCAATAAATATACTCAGGAGTCTGTCTGTCTCCCTCCTACAGCTCTCTTCTGATGGTCCATGACTTCAGATTCATTCTCCTTACAAGGCTGAATAACAAAATGTATCTTTTATGAAGGAAAAGTAACTTGGAAGAGAATATTTATTTTGGCCAAAAGCAAAACAAAAAACTGCTATGGCAAAATACCACCAGAGTAGTATTAATGCAGCCTCTTTGCTCCTTTAATCATTCGTTGGGAAAAAAGGAACAAGGGCAGTAGTAACACTAGGGTCTTTCCTTGGCATGAAAAGGTGTGTAGTTGTACTATTTCCTTTCTGCATGAAAAGGTGTGTATCTGCACTATTTCAGCTCTGCCCTCCAGCTCAGGAGAGTACCACTACTTCGAGCTCAGTTATTTGGGCTTTCAATGGAATTTGCTCTACAGCATGAACAAACCATGAATCAGCAGCCCTTGCCAGCTCCCCGCAGTCCCCTCTTTCCGGCTCTTTGCCTTTGTGATAACCTATGCTTCCATCACTTGGTGGTCTGTAATACTGTGGGCTAAACCATCAGATGGCATAAATCAGAATAGCTGCACTGTAGCCTATACCAGTCTGCACAAAATTGAGAATCTTACTCTTTAACTCAGGATGTAACTTCCTAAAAAAATGCTGGGATTATACACCATTAGCTCTGCTGTTATCGCACCCCTTTAGATGCTCTCTGCCTCAGCAATAAATGACTCTTCCTTATCTGTTTGCCAGAACTCAACCAGTGGTAGTTTAGTGCCCGAAGTATAAACCTTCAATGGTTTGTATGAGGAGGATTGGAAAGGAACTACTAGGATTTCTGTAAGGGAACCAAGTACGCAGTAATTACACATAGAAGTGGAACTCAAGGAACAACGGAGCAAAGAGAAGGGAAATTAGGATGTGAGCAGGGGAAAAAACCAGCATTACAGAGAAATGGAGGAAGCAAATAGGAAAACTAGAAAGGAAACAACAGATCAGTTTGGAGGGGAGTCATGCAGAGGAACACTTGGCATCAAGGTGTTTAGAAAGGGTAAAAATTTGTATCTGATGTCATGGAGACCCGAGGTACTGCTCAAGACAGGAAGCGAGCAGGACAGTCTTTTGCTTAAAGCCCTTAGGAGTAGAAAGACAGCTTTTGTTTCACTGGAGGCTGAATACGTAATTACACAGGAAAATGTGCCTTGTGTTTTATTCCCTCTCCCCACCATTGGCGTATCATTTTGCTCTCTGCTGTTCATTCTCTTCACTCGCTATTTACTCTCACGTACCTTGTATTGAAGGAAAACGGTTGTGCTCTGGGCTTCCAATCCACCACGGAGAAGGATGGGGTGTAGAGGAGCCCTGCACCCAGCCACAGTCCCCTTCCTCAAATGAACAGTAAAAGCCAGATGGAAGCTTTTCTGTAAGAGGGAAAGACACACACACACATACAGGAGAACCCAGGTGAGCTGAAGAAGAGAATCCCAGACAAAGAGAGAAATTGCAGTGACTATTCTGACTTGGTTTGCCCAGGGCATGTGGGCATTCCCACGGCTACTTAGTCCTTTCGCGTGGAGCCATGCATGTGCCTGACCATGAGGAGGGTAGTGGCAAGAGAAACAACCCCCAGACTGTGACTGACTCCCCCCTCTTTGACAAACCTGAGAGAGAGGACACATTTTGGGGTCTCCTAAATACCCGGCCTCTACAGTTCCAAAGGTTTAAACCCACTCAAGGTTACATCTTGGAGATGGCTTTCTCAACCACTGCTTTTGCAGCCCCACAGATGGAAATCTTGGAGAGGGGTAAATTCCTAACATGATTCTCCTCCCTTACAGCCTAGGTCTCCAGTCAGCCCAGCTCAGCAACATGACCTCTTCTCTCTTGCAGCACTGATGCAGTCCCAGGTAAAGCACTGAATCCTTTTGCACCTCAGCTTTTGCACCTGGAATCTGTTTGGTGAGATGAATGGATGAAAAGAGGATAGTTTATTTTAAGCCATAATTTCAGGCTATGAAGCCCACTCATGCTGTCACCGGCTTAGGATTTCAGGCAAGTTTCCAGCTCCAAACAATAAAGTTTAGGGTTTTTTTTCTTTTAAATTAACTCTTTTTAAAGTAATAGTCATCTCCTTCAAAGCAGAAGGTGACTTCATGTCTTCCATCTCCTTCTCTACCTACACTGCAAATTTTTATGAAGGATGTAAAGTACTGCTCCTTTTGCCCTGAGCCAGACACTTACATTGCTACAGGTGAACATTGTCTCCTTGGCCACGAATCACCCATTTCCTTCAAAACCCATGAAAGGTTTTTTCCCATCGTCCTCAGCAAACGCTCACTGCCTCCTCCCTGATTTCTACTGTTGTCTAGTTCTACCTTTGCATTTGTCTCTCTCAACATGAGGTGAGGTTCCGTACCTATTAAGTAATCTTGGCAGAAAACGCACCTTGTAAAATGCCGTGAAAAATCCCTACCGCTATAACACGACTTTCACTTTTGGGGAATCATTAATGACCCTTAATACAGATTCTGCACCCACGGTGCCGCTGACAACTCTCTCAGGTACCAGAAGGCTTCCCAGTAATACAAGGGCACACGCTGGCTTTTACAGGGAAAAAGGTAGAGCCCAAAGCTAGCCTGGGTGAGAAAGGTGCCCTTTTAACAGCGTTACATTAGGCATTGCGGATGCCAGAGGAGAAGCCAAGAAGAGTGGCCAGTCATTTTACCCTGCTGGATAGTCCAAGCAGTTTTGGGGCTGGCAGTATGAAGCCTCTGAAATTGCTTGCCCAGTGGGGGTGGTCCTTCTTCCAGTGGACTAGAAAAACTGCTGTAATGAACAGATGTAGCCGTAAAAAGGATGATTATATTCCTGACTTCTCACAGTCTTTACACCATTGTGTACTGAAATCTGTACTAAAAAACAGTTTAGCCCATATTTATTTTCTCCTTCCCGGTCCCCTAAACTTCCCGTAAAACTATTGTTGTGGTGTTTTTTGTTTGGTTTTTTTGGTTTGTTTGTTGTTTTTTTTTTAAAGCAAGGAAAATGATTCAAGAAATCCATTTAAAATTGCAAGATAAAAATAAAATTGCATGTTCAAACACATTATAAAACCCCATAGCCAGGAAATTGGTTTTTCCTTTCAACTGCTCGTTAAAATCTGAGTAAAAATTTCTTCACTTACAAAATGTAGTATAAATTACAAACTCCTAAAGCAAGAGAATCTGCTGGTCAGGTGATTCTGGCAATTTTGTTAGAATCTCTATGCGAAAAGGAGGGTCCTGAGCTCAGATTTTGTTGTGATTATTCAAAACCTTTTCCTCTGAAATTTTCTCTCTATAAAAGTGGCTGTCAGACACTGAGGCACCAGTATGCAAACTCCAGATCATTCAAAACGTTTAAATACCAGCAGAACCCCCTGGCTGAGGTTGCAGGTCAATTAAGTACCTGCTCATGGCCTCAGCTTTGAATCACGCACCTCAAAAGGCAATTCACTGTCAGAGGCACATGCGCCTGCTCCTTGGTCTACCCTGAGAAAACAGCTGGGGAACCCCATAATTGCAGCATCTAGACCAAAAATATTTGATTTTCTATGACCCTGAACCAGAACCCACTTCACAGAGGAAATTGAAACAAGCCTTACAGGTGTGGCTTTTTAGTGGGGCCAAATTGAACCTGGAACCTGCAATGGAGGTGAGAGCCGTGTTTTACTGCTATTTCCTGCAAGCACCCACATCTGTTATTAAAGATCAAACCCTCTACTGCAGTTAAGGCTTTTTCAAGTTTTTTCCTTTTAAAAAATCTCCAAATTCATTCAGCCTGATCTTTAAATGTGAAGCTGTTAAGCAGAGAGTTGCTTCCTTGTATTTCACCTTTCTACAGAACTTGATTATATTTCATTGTGCAGCCCGAGGCTGGGATCCCAAGAAAATGACAAATTCTAATGTGTCCTGAATTCTACTGAAACAGCTTGGCTCAGTGTCCAAGTGAATTCATTTCACAGCCGTATGCTAGCTAGCATGATGTAAACAAGTCAGAGCAGCAGTAGGAGTCATCTAAGTATCAATCCCTGCCTTGAGGCCAGAAAAAGTTCACTGTTGATGAACAAGTAAGGGCATAAATAAGAAGCTATGACTTTCCCAGAAAATTTCATTCCTTCACCACAAATTAATTTTTTATGAATTTTCAGATGTCCTGAGCCCTGGATGCATTTTCTCTGTTGCTCTTTCTTTCTTTGAATACATACAGCACCTACTAGTCCTCAAAGACCTCTTTGGCTAGCACTCCTCTGCCGACATGGACTGGTCAGTTTTCTGAACGTGTGTAATTCAAACTCACGTTAGCGCAGACACTGCACCGATGAGAGAACGCCAGTCTGACTTTACTGGAAAATAGTAAATGAGAGGGCAGGAGTCATGTCTATTGAAATCTGCCATGTTGGATATTATCATTAGTGACAGAAACCTCCAACGGTTCGGACTTTAGTAAGATTAAGATGCCATTTGTGGATATGGGATGGAAAATAGAGTAATCCAGTGAGACTGGAGCACTGTGAGAACATGAGTCTCTGCCTTTATTTGAATGATGAAGTAGAGGAAGGCTGTAGGGTGTTAAACTGGTTTCTAAGCAAATATTTTAAAGCCTTCAGAATGAATTACCTTTCAAGCAAAATCTAAATAAGTTCAAGGTTCTTTTAACTCAGCTTTTTCATCCTTTAATAGCAAGAAGAATTAGCAACTGGAATAATTTATGAAGTGGATGGAGCAGGCTTTTGATTCAAAAGTAGGTGTAAATCAACCAGTTACTCAGTTATAAACTTTGGGGTGAAATTCCAGACCTATATTATAAAGGACACAAACATAAAAAAACTGCTCTGGTACCAAATTTAGCAGGAAATCTCAGAAGCCACACTGATCTGCTACTTTAAACAATTTAAAGAAGCACATGAATTGTAAAATGAATTTGTTTCAACAGCTGTCTCTATGCTAACAAAGTTGGTCAGCCAGGTTCTACCAGAGGTGAAGCATAAAAAGGGAGAACACTTTTCATCAGTCAACAAAGAGTTATCCTTTACTGCCAGAAGGCTTTGCG
This sequence comes from Buceros rhinoceros silvestris, assembly GCF_000710305.1. Taxonomy (NCBI): domain Eukaryota; kingdom Metazoa; phylum Chordata; class Aves; order Bucerotiformes; family Bucerotidae; genus Buceros; species Buceros rhinoceros. The sequence continues at coordinate 28,389 of NW_010417577.1, read as the reverse complement.
GAGTTCAGAACTGCCAGAGGTTAGAATTTATCGCTAGAAGTGCAGCTTTTGATCAAGAAAGAAGCAAAAGTGTATGCAAGACAGGAGCCTTAAGAGAACACAGCATGGCAACTGGTTGCTGCTTCATCATTTTGCTTGCAGGAGACTCTACTGGACTCTACCTATCATTAGGATATAAATTAACCCAGTGGTTTCTTCATGTGTTTTTACCTGGAATGTAAACTGGTCCCTGGAGAATGAACTATCTGATTTTTTTTTTTTTTTGTCACTTGCTCATGTTATCACAAAGACAAACATTAGATGTTCCTATTCCAGCTGCCATCTGCTCTTTTGACAGACGTGTGTCTGCACTCCTCCAACCGCATGGCACAGCCTGAGTCACGCTTTTCATGAATCAGACACTAGTCTGATTCCTTATCTCACCTGGTAAAGTGTTTAGTATCCTTAAATATTCAACGAGGCAAAGAGTGAAAACTACCCTATAACCCAGTTGTTAGAGATTTATTTGAAAGATGGAGGACATTACTTTCAATCCCCATTCCAGGCAAAATTTTAAAGTGTGGAAGCGCAACCCCAGGAGAGACTAGAGTAACCACTTTCTTCTGAACTAGACCAGAATTCCACACCACGACCTTGGAAACTCTGCAAGGAAATAGGAAATATAGGTTCAAATTCATTTAGGCAGAAGAAAGAATCAGTCTTGGGTTTGTCATATCCTGAGGGGATCCTCTAAATTCTGGGTCTCTAGATAATACCATCAGCACCTCCATTCTTCTTTTTTTTAAAAACATATCCATTATTTCCTTACATGCTTTGACTGAGTAAACAATATTTTCCCAGGATGGAGGTTTTTTTGGTGAATCTGAGACAGAAAGTATAATAATTTTGACTAGCCAAAAGCATATGCACTTTTTTCAGTAAAATTTTTATTTTTGCCCAGACTTGCTGCCCTGCAACAACAGAATACTGAACCAAAATCCAAGATATTGTTAATTAAAAAGAGAAGTACAAAACTACTGAAACAAATTCTCCCTTTCTGTAAAGCAGAGCTCTGCCAATCTGTATTGGTAAATAATTTGAGTTTTCACCTCTGTCTTGTACCATATGAGGTATATTATACATATGATTATTACAATAAAAACAATCATTTTGCTGTTTTGCAATAAGTTATAATCCATACAAGCATGAATTTTCCAGAGACAAGACCACCACTATCAAAGTCTTGATGTACATCTTCAAAGTACAGTTCTGCAAAGTAATTTCCAGTATGGCACTTCCATCAGTCTGTTAAATCTGCATGTCTGATCCCAAATCAACGCAGTTCAGCATCTAATTCCACATCTGCCTCTTTGAAGCTGTCTTTTGCTCCTGCAAGAATATTTGACTATGACTCAAACAGCAACATGCTTTTCTCCAGGGGTCATCCCTCTCTGATGTTATACTCTAAACAGACTAAGTGATTGCACGCAGAACAATCACCGTGACATTTCATTGGTCATCAATAAGTAAAGAAATGTTAACCAGCAGTCAGCATTGGGGAGATTTTTTTCAGCTAAGAAAGGAACAAAAATCAAATTATTAGCAAGAAAAAAAAAAAGGGAAAAAAATTCAGTACCTGCAGAGCTAAAAGACTGAAAGGAAAAAAGAAAAGACTCCTTCAAGGTCAAAGACAGAAGCCTTTGGTTAATGGTAACTTTAAAAGCTCTCCCTTCAGTTTTGAGTATGGCTCCATCTTTTTCTGACAGCTCTTTTGTGTAAGCAGAGGCATTTGGGAAAGCCCTTTCCCTGCTTTATATATCTGAATCACATTTTGTCACACTCACAAAAAAGCTGATGAAAACAGCTGTGCTGCTCAGGAGCAAAATGACAACTGAAATGCTGAAATATGACATAGGTTTTGTGTTGGGCTGCCATGCAGATGTGACTGACATCTGAGACATCAGATCATTCCTCTGCTTTGTGCAAGAAGTCTTATGCCAACAATATTCAACACAGTAAAGAGGCAGAAGCAGAGAAGGCAGCCCTAGAGCTGAGCAGGCGCGTAAGTGGATGGACAGACACACCCACAACTCACGCTCCTGCTAAGACAAGCCAGTCTAGTTGCTTGGGTGGAAGCTGGGGCTTTTCAGGCCTTTTGGCTGAGAGTGAGAACTCATTGGCAGTACCTATGGTTGAAAACAAGCTGTGGTCTTCTCCTCAAGCTAGGGAGTGACGCTTTGCTGAACAGGCTGTTAAGTCTGTTCTGCCTTTTACATTTTCTCATTTACATTCTCTGAACATTCTTCACTGACACAACTCTAAGGGCTATACTGCTTCATGCAATAGCTACAGGTGAATGATGCAAGGAAGAGAAAAAGGCAACCAAAGCAACCCCTGTGGATAGCATGTGAGAGAGGGATTGGTCGCTTTACCGACTGGCTCAGTAAAGAACGGCAGCCAGAGGCAAACGCAGGGCCAGCATCCCGACCTGAATATAGATGAGACACCAGCCACAGCTGCACCCAGGGTTTGAAAATAGCAGGTTCGTGTGTTCCTCTAGGCCTGCCGATCCTATGGTGGTACTTAGTTTGCATTCAGGAGGAACTGAACAGGTTGCCTACCGAAGTTGTGGATGCCCCAAACCTCGAAGTCTTCAAGGCCAGGTTGGATGGGGCTTTGAGCAACCTGGTCTAGTGGAAGGTGCCCCTGCCCATGGCAGGGGGGTTGGAACTAGATGATCTTTCAGGTTGCTTCCAACCCAAACCATTCCATGATTCTATATCTACACAGCTTGTTTGAATTACTTTACCCAGATTCTCCCCTGCTCTAGCTGTTGTATATGAAAGCTGAAGAGAATAGCTGTCTCTTCTATTCCAAGGACTAGTATTTTGGCCAGGGAACCGATACTTTGCATGCCAAATCAATGCAGCTCTGTTAATAGAAGTCCATAGGCTAGATCAGCTGTTACACATGTTCTTCAAATTGGCAAATGATGAACTCTCAATAATTATTTTTCTTGATATATTTGCCCTGTGGATAACCCCATGGCTGACAATCCACCACTCCTAACTATCTGGAGACTGGCACAGTTGAAGATGCTGGAGGTAGAACATGCAGAGGTATAGAAAAAAGATGGTTCAAGGAAAGTCCTAAAGTATTTAACATATGCAGCACAATAACAAAATATTCAGGCACAGCACTGTTTTCAGAAAACTCAGGCTGCTATCTATCTTCTGCTGTATTTTATTAGACTGACTGCTGAAGAGAAGATAGAAAACAAGAGGAATTACAAAAACACAGGAGCTAGTCAAAGACAAGATACAAGCTCTACTCATTTTTCATGTTAGAAGTGTTACATTTTGATTAAAAGCTCTAACTAACTACACATTTCATAATTCTGTAAGGCATCTAGCTACTCAGGCTGTACCTCCTTTGCATTTTTGATCAAGACTTTGGAAGAGATGAAGCACTAAGAGCATCTTAAGAACTTGCTGCAGAACTACTGCAGGGGAGTACAGGAATGTATCAAATGGTCTGCTCCAGGCAGACATCCAGAGAAACTGCATATGTTATGGAGGATACTGGTCTTTTGATAGTATCAAATTAGTCTGTTAGTGTTAAAGTCCCAGGCATTAAAATTCAAAACAATCAATGCTTTTGGAAAATGGGGATGCAGCCTGTGGGGTTGGATTTACTCACTGCAAATATCTCCCTCATCTTCTCCCTCAGCGCAGTCTGTGATGAAGTCACACGCCTGCCCCAGCCTGATCGTTGATCCATTCCAACAGCTGAAGGAACCCTCCAGAGCCATTTTTGAGCCAGAAGCACCTAGAGAAAAAGAAAACAAAACCCACTTTAGGTTACCGAATTGCCTTCATCTTAACCAATAGGTCGTAGTATCCTGGATAACACTCAAGAACACCTTGTGAAATTCCCTCAATCCAATAATTATTTGATAAAGTAATTATTTTATTTTGTTTGACCTGTTAATCTTGTCAAATATCTAGTGGCCCACCTAACAGAGAATTTAAGTTCCCCAGGCATTTCTGGCATTTTAACTTGGAAGGCATCTTTGACCCTTGAAAAGAGGGTTGAAATCCTGCAGCCTGCTCGGTAGTAGTTCTCAAGAACAACACAATACACATGACAGATTTAAATTGTACGTCAATTTACTGTCAGACTGACAGTCCTGAAGACTGGTATCCTCTCTGTCTAGCTCATGAATAACATGGCTACATGGTTTGGAAAGAACACAAGCTTTCATCGCACTCTCGTGTCAACATGTATTACCTATGACTTGGATGTATCATGTTATTATATTCTCTCTGCAAAAGACAAAACGGTGTGATCTCTGCTTGTAGTTTTCTTGCTGTTCCATACCCACTGTTGCTCCTGCATCCTGCACTCCCCTCCCCTTGAGATCATTTTATCTATGCTAAGCAACCAAATGCAACCAGTATTGTGGAAAGGAGCCAGCCCTTATGAAATTACAATCAGAACATTACAATCAGAGGCCAGTATCATCTTTTCAGAAATAATCTTGAATACTTGTCCCTTAGCACCGTCCTTTTCTGGAGGCACTGGATTCCCTTGAGAGCTGAGAAGCCAGAGATTGTCCGGCCTCACGGGTATCATTTTTCTTAGTGCAGGAATTCTCTCATTCTGAAGTCTTTGACTGTTGCCAAGCGACATACTTAAAAAAAAAAAAAGAAAAAAGAAAAAAAGGACTTGTCCTAAGAGACATATGCTCTGTATCAGCTACCTGGAGGAGGTAAGAATTAGTTCAGCAACATGCTACAGCCAGTACACATGGAGGAGGCCAAGCTTGAGAAGTGCAAGAGCCCCTTCCATAAGAATTTGTGTGCAGATGCAATTCACCAAACCACTCCTGACTCTCTGCAGAGACGGGCTTCCAGGTCACTACTTCTAGAAGGCAAGCTTAAAAGTACAAAGAGGTCTGTGCTGTGAATTCCCCACTGCAACAGCTCCTGCCCTGTCTCATATTAAATGGGTAAATGCTCAAGATTAAACCAAAGCCTCTGGGCAGAGTGAGCCATTGTTTGCCTAACTCATCTGTGCTTGCTAAACAACGCAGCTACATCATGTTCTCTGGTACTACAGGGAGTTGGGAATCACTGGTGATTCAATTAGATGTGCACTTGATACTTTTATTTATATTGCCTGCCAAAACTAAAAATTAATGAAGCATGTAGGAAAACAACCACTATTTCTCTTCAAGCTTATTTTACGGCACAAATCGATTCAGGAGTGGGGGGAATATATGCCAAACCTTTTTAATAAAGGACACTGGCTCCTGAAAAGGGTGTTCTGTGTTGTTGTCAGCTCAATTTTTTTGACTGCTTTAGAGCAATCCTGGCTTGCCACATACGGGCTGCACAGTGCCCTTGTATTTCAGTCAGGGTCAAGGCTGACTACAGAGGAGAGCTTTGCAGAAAAAACAGACCAGGTAACTTGGAGCAGGTTGCTGGCAATTTCTGCAGGCCCCTCAGTAAGGGTTAAGGCAATGAGAAGATACCTTCCTTGGCCTTGCCTTGCTCCTTGCAAAAACGCACCCTTGGAGACACAGCTGGGAGCCTTCCCTATGTCAGAAGCAAAGCTCTTTGCATGTCACAAACCAGTCACAGTAGGCTCAGGTCAGTATGCAAACAGAAGCTAGAAATCTGCAGGAAGCAACTCTGGTAACTCAGTAGGTGATCCCTTCTCCTAGGTATATGCCTGCACACCTATATAGCACCACGTTGTTGGAAGGACACCCAAAGAAGAGTTAAGAGACAAGGCCCAGAGAACTTCCATCAGGTTAGCAACATCACGACAAGTCCTACTCAAATTCAGAAGCACTTTTGTCTCTCTGAATTCCCCTAAAAAGTTTTGAAGAAATGCCCACGTTTATTACCAGCTCTCATGTCCCACTCGGTTTATCCACAATGTTTTCAGCAATGTCCACGTTTTAGCCCAGCAGCTGCTGGGAGGCAATAAGCAGAGATTCAGAGGAGGGGTTACTGCAGGCAACGGAGTTGTTCTGTTTGCTCAGTTCGTTATAACTTTGCAAAGGCACTCAGTTTGCCAAGCACACGGCTGCATTAACGCTAATTATAATGGAACCAAGGCATTCAAGAGCACCTACTGTCTTCCTAGGTTGCAGGAAGCCCAGGAGCACAAAGCTCCCGAAGTCAACTGACTGTAGGATTTAAAAGATGTCAGTTGCAACTAGACATCAAGCAATTCCAGGAGCTTTTCCTCCTAAACAAAGCAGCCAGATTTGCACGCTCATTCATCTCTGCAGAGACAGGGCTTGAATTAGCTCAGATTTGCATTAGACGGGTATATACTTGCTCCTTGTATAGGTTTAGAGAACACAAATAGCAAAGCTGCGGCCCAGAGAAGGGCTGGGCTCTGTGACAGTGCATGATTTACTCCTGCCTCCTGTTTGCTTGCTTACTGTGTGCACAAAGGCAAAATGAATTGGATGAAGGAGATGATTAACTAGTAAAACAAACAGATAACCAAAAAAAGCCCAAATACAAACAACTCTCTTAATGGGCCACTTGATGCAGATGTTTGCATCCAAGCTCAAGGAACTTCATTTTTAATTAAAATATTTTTTAACAAAAATAGGCATTTGGTCTTCTCATTTCCCAGCCCAGATCACCCCTGGCAAGGTGAGCCAGAATGACCTGGATCGCTGAGTCAAGTGGCCACAACTCACACACAGAAGATGTGTAAGGAAAGGAAAATGAATGGTATCAAGTAAGTATCAAGTAAAATTTGTGTGAGACATTCCTTATATTTACAGCACTGTTTATGTAGGCAGTGGCATCCATAAATTATAGCAGTCATTAAGCTGTACCACGGCTCGCTTGGAGTCTTATAAATCATTGTTTAAACAGCAACATTAAACAAATGGCATTTCAGGCTCTAAATTGAAAGGAGAAACAAACAACTCCTTGGCGAACAAGTGCTGACTTTGTGTCTCGCAGGTCCTGCTCCTGAACACAGCGCAGCCTTGGCAGCGTTCAAACCCAGTGCCAGACCCCGGACACAAACGAGCCCGGGCTCTTGCCCGCCCAGGGTTCTGGACTCAGCTTCCACACAGCAGGGTGGAAAGGGGGAAATCACATGGCTCAGCCTAACACGGGTTAAGCAGCGCACTGCTCAGACTGTGCGGCCCAAGAGGGTGTATTTCATTCCTAGCCGATTTTCTCCTCTTCTCCCCCTTTCTTTGGCCAGCAATCAAAGCATGCTGACAGGCTCTGGCAAATCTGTCTCTGAGGAACGTGGACAGAAAATTTGTGATGTTTGATCACTGCAAAATGGGAATCTCCATCTTACTGCCCCTATGCTTGATCAGTTGAGATGGAAGACTGAAATTCTTACAGGCATTCTCAAAGATATCCCTGCAGCATAGACAAACTGTCTATGCTGCAAATTATCATGCAGGATTAATCAAACTGAACATAATTATACCTTCAGGTGTTAGATTCAACTTTTCAGGCCATAATTTTTAATGCTACTGAAAGCTTTTGGGACCAACCCAGTCAGGTAAAGCCCACCGACTCAGCAGACATTAAAACAAGAGAGCTTAACAAGATAGTATATGGTCGTTGCTCAAAAAACATCATTTTTACTCTGCAAAGAAAGGTAAACAGAAATTGCAAAGATCTGGAATGAATGTGCACAATCATGCAGATGTTACCAGCAAGCAGCTGCTCTCTGGGCTTCCCCTGAGGAGCCCAGCCAGACACAGCTGAATTGAGTCCAGTGGTTCTTGGGGCAAGATCCTGTATGCACACAATGTGAAAACTTCCGTTTTTAATTACATGTTCATAGTAAGAAATATCTACTCGTGGAAATCCACCATGCTTATCTCACTATATCAGCTACTTTTCAAAAAATAAAAACTTTCCTACTATTTAATACACCGCTTAAAAAATATTTTCTAATGCGCTAGTGCTGCAGTCTAACATTCCTCCACTAAACGCCACTAGAAATCAGGGATTGTGCAACCCCACTGACAATGCTTATGTGTCACCAGTATTTGCCGTTAACTTCTCAATTTCATCTGCTCCTCCTCTGGTTTGAGTTCAAGGTTTTCACTCAGAGATATTTAACAAGAGAGTACCTGGGGAATTTAAAGGTTATGTGGAACAAAGAAAAGCTGCTGTCCAGCTATAAAAGGACAGTGAGAATTCGGGGGGGTTTCCGAGTATTGATTTTTCTATGACTTGCCACTTCTGATGGGCACATCATTCCCTCGCTCTTCAACTCTCCAGCCTTATAGCAGCACAGACATTTGAAGGCTGATGGCTCACTTGGTGCTGAGGACAGGCATATTTCAGGACAAATATATTTTTGATTGATACGAGTCATTAATACCCTTGCTTTCACCATTAGAGATGTTGGAAGGCATGAAATAAAGGAGGTAGGAAAGTGAAAGAAGAGAAAGATGAGTTCATGTTTAAGGGAACAGAAGCCATCCTTGGCAAATGGCCATTGAACTCCAGTATGATATAGGGCAGATCGCATAAATCAAAACATTCACCGATAGCTACCCTGCCCGCATTTTCCAGGCATCCTCCCCAAGACACCTGTATTCAGATCTGCAGAGAAGCCAAGCGGTCACAGCTGCAAATGAGACTAGAAAGAGATACTTGGAAAACACAATGTCCTCAAAAAACACTTAGAAAAAAGATTGGAACACAGGTTTCTCATACCAGGCGGCCAAAATTAGTCAATTCTTCACAATTTCTGACTTTAATCTTTGTAACAGCATCGTTACGGTTGCTGCCATTGCCTAAGGATGCGAGTGAAGCCACATTTGTAGGAGGCGGCGATCTCTTTTTATGAGACTGCCTGATACAGGCAGAAAAAGCAGCCCGTGTTGGTATATGCCTGAAAGCTTGCCCATTTTTCCAGTTACATAAATTGGCTTTAATCTTCTTATTTCGTTTCCTATACAAAAAATGGGAATAAATTCATCTCTGTGATGTTCATTTCATTAACATTTGTAAGGAATTAAGATGTTTTTATAACACAGCCATGAAAAAAACCTGTAAGGAAATTATTTACTCTGTCTTCACAGTGCAGTTTGCATAATTTACAGTATAATATGAACAGGGTCATACATTTGATGAAGGCAGGACAGAGGATAGTAAATAACTTCCCACTGAGGGAGCAACCCCTGCCTTGCATGCAAAGGATGCAGCATTCCCACAGTGAACTACTCCAAAGCATGAAATCTTGCTCATTAGTGCCACGGAGAAACAGAATTTTGATTTCACGGAAACTGTCAACATGTCAAAATATACCTAACCATAAAATAAAAATGTCCAAATTTCTCATAGAACAGAAGCTTCAAAACAATTCTGGGTTGGAAATACTGACTTAAGAGATCTCAACACATAACCAAATACTGTCATAAAACCAAAACATCTGAAAACATGTGAATTCACAAAAGATAAAATGTTGGGCAGGAAACCCAAGCGGAAACTTACTGGTTTGGAACACACTCATGTCAGTAATTCAGCCAGCTCAGTTCTAACACGCTCTCCCCTCTCTGCGGCTGCCGCTGTTTCAAAGCAGAGATGTTCAGCTTAGCATACAAATTCTAAAACATGAGCCCCTTCAGCCTCGCCTAATGCCAGTATGATTGCGATTGCTTACACTGGAGAAAGCTTCACAGCACAACTGCGGAGCTGGCACTTGTTCGTTGACACATTTCAGCGGCTTGAACTTTCCGCAGAGTTGTACGGCATCCAGACTAGACAGACCCTCTGTGTTCTCTTGGACACTCTTCTGACCAGGTCTAGCTACTTCTCCTACCTTTTGGTTGAATGATTTCCCACCACTTATGTTGGGGTGATGTAGCTTTCCTGAATTTACAGCAACAACCAGCTTCCCGAAAACAGTAGGAATGTAGAATAAGAAAGTTAGCTATATTTCACATTTTCTCATTTTTCGATAAGCATAGTTGACTGAGGATCTCGTATTTACCTTCATAGCTCCTGAGATAGGAAATAATTACTGAGTGCATTAAATGACGTGATAATGTTTTTCCCTATTAATCTTGCACAAAATCTAGCTGCCATTTTTTTTTTTCCTTTTTGTTAGGGCTCATGGTAACATATGTATTTTTTCCTGAGATTTGCTTATCAATGAGTAAGGAGCTCCAATGGCACATTGAAAAATTAATAGAAAGCAAGTAAACAGCAGCAGTGAATTTTAAACACAAGTGTGACTTCCCAGCATGTAATGGTACCTACATATTCTGCGGTACCTATGAAATTGAAGAGGGCCAAAAGAGATGGAAAATTATTCTTGAATACCTATGAAACACTATGTGTGCGTAATCATTGGACTTATTTTAAAATTCCATCACACATCACAGAGCTTTATGGTGTTCATCCCTAAATATAAAATCCTGACTTAGAAAAATACAATGGGATAGATTAATTTTGTTAAAATCCCAAATCTCATTTGTTTTGGTTGTTTTTTGTGGCCCTTGTTTCGATATCAGCCTGCATTTGCTATTTGATTCCCTTTTCTCTTAGGTACAATTGCATCTTCATAAGAATAAAAACCCACCAAAACAAAATATCCACCCACCCCAGCTTTCATACGTCTCCTAAAAGCAGGGATTAGTATATATGTAAGAGTAAGCAGCTGGCTAAAAAAAGACCAAAAAACCTTTTCTGTGACTTTTTGTGAAATTTTTAAAAAACAAACCTTGGAGAGGGAAAATAAAAAGGTCCATCTATTATTAGCGTTGCCATCCTCAGCAGACCTCTCGGGGTCTGAACAGGCTTGGACACCAGCTCGTATGAGCCAGCAACCTCACCCACAGGAAACACCGGCCAGACGGATTGCTAGCTCACGGGAAGGAGAACGCTGCTTGCCACACACGACAGATGCTGACAAAATCACGAGGTGGCTCAAAACCTCTAAGCTTATTTATAGACAACAGTAGCAGGTTTAACACGAGTCCACTCTCAATATCAGACACAGAACTGAATATCAAATAAAATGTGGCTACTGGAGAAAGGACATGAAAGTAGTGCTTCCAAACTTAAAGTGTGTCTCTTGGGTAAACTATAAGAGCCGATTAGATAGGAAATACACACAGTTTTCCACATTTTGCTTCTTGGAAGGCTTGGTTCAAATCCACTTTCAATTATTAAATTATCTTCGCCTGTTCAGGTTCCCCGGTTCCAAGCACAACCAGCACTGCCACTGCAGTGGCTTTTTTTCAATGCTTGGTTCTTAAAAACATCACAACAACAACAACGAAAACCCCAAACCATCAATACCTTTGTAAAGATGAGGAAACTGAGATACGCATCAACCAATGTCAGCTACTTAAGTCAGACTGTAAAATGCCCAAACCAGACTAACTCTCTGACTCCTGTTCCAAGTGAAGGTTGGACTCAAGTCCAACTTTTGCTGGACTGAAGATCCAAGAAAAAAGCTAGAGAAAGGAGAGACTGGAGAATATAGCTTGTCTCGTCAAAAGCTGATTACATGCAAGTCAGGTATAACCTCTCACTGAACTCTGCAACAGCAGCATCTCAGCAGTCTCTCAGTCATGCTCCTTTAGCACTGCCAAACAGCCAGCAGAGGTATATTTGTATGTCTTGTCATGAGAAACACAAATAGGGGTATGACGCTTAATTGTATTCAAACATCATTTTAGATAGGAATCATATTTTTCATTTCTAAAATACAATTCTGCTCCTGTATCTCTCCTTTAGCTGTCAGCAGTATTAAATTAAGGTTTATGGACTTACTGCAGATCAGTTGCTGGGGGAGATGGGTGGAATATCACAAATCAGCACAATCACAAGCATGCATTTGTAGTCCCTATCAGCAGGGTGCTGGGATGTATCCCCACTTCACAGCCAAATGCTTTACTGTGCAAAGAAGTGCTCCCTCAGTGGAGGAGCAATAGTTGTTCCAGGTAGAATCAGAGCCTTGCTGGCAAAGGCAGTTTCATGGCACACCCCTCGCCACTGCGGCAATCTCTACAGAACTCTGCAGTTGCTGAAGTGCAACAGATTGTTGTCAGGGAGGTCATTTCCACTTTGTTCGAAAATCGAGCAGCAGTACCTCAAAAACTCAAAGCATAAGCAAAATGAAATTGCATATAAGCCCTTGCTGCAAGGGAGAGCAATAGCACTGGTGACACATAACAGCTTTGCCACTGGAAGGGACTTAATGGGGGTGGAAGTTATCCAGCCAGGGAAGCAAAGGGGGACACTGTGGTGCTACCCTGCCTCCACGGGTCCCTAAGCATCAGTATGTTGGTGGGTGCTATGACTCACTGGTGACTCTTCCAGCTGAATGCACCGGAAACTGCCTTCATCTCAGTGCTCTGCACTCTGTCCAAAGGGATGGCGAAGTAGCAGTTCTTTGCTCTTGTCTATCAAGCTATGCTTCAAGGCCTCGCTACACTCGAATGACATTATCCCAGGAGCAAAAATGCAGAAGGTCAACGGCCCTCAACATTAAAAAAAGCCTGGAGAAGAACTCTCTTCCAGAGTCCATGTCTCTGCCAGAAGATCTCTGCAAACCTTTGAACATGCAGAAGACTTACAAATTAGGAATGCTTACAGAAAAAAAACCCAACAGAACAGCAGATGTCAGCAAACAACACACTGATTAGCTCTGTGTAAAACAAGGCACATACTGAAGATATATGGAAAAAACACAAGAAGGAATGATGCTACAAAACCAGACGACCCCCCAGGTTTCAGGCAGTCTCCCTACTGTCTTGCAGCATGCTAAAAGACACTTTGGGGTTAATGCTTTTCTGGCAAGATCTCTTTTCCAAACATATATTGATGTATATAGAGAATTGTAGGAGCTGACCAACACCCTTGCTCAGCATTACCATGCCACAAGGACGAGACGCCTGTTGGTTGCTAGCCACAGTAGAATAGCTAGAAAAATGTTAAATAATATTTAAAAGGTTTTTTATTATTTTTAGTAATAGGAATCTTAATGAAACGGTTGCTATGTGTGAAGACAGATCATGTCTTATGCCTTTATGACTCCAGATTTTAAGATTTTTACCTTTCCATGAGTAGATTGTGCAATCAAACTTTCAGAAGATTTTGCACAATTACTCAGAACCGACAGTAATTTTTTTACAGTTCTCATCTTCAAATTTGCCAACCCAAAATATTCCTTTCCATCCACCTTGTCAATAGGCTTTCTGTTGAGTGCAAGTTCCCCTTAAAGGTTCTTCCAAATTCTCTTCCTCCATTTTCCTAAATTATTCAGTTGGCAGTTAATCAATCTCCTCACTTTCATCAGTAATAGTATTAAATTCTCACAAATTTGATACTGTTGCTCCATATAAAATGTTCCTCCCAGCTGGGCAGGTTTCAGCAAAGCATAACACCTTGTTGACTCTAGATAAATCTATTTATACAACACAAATGTGCCGCTTCCTGGCAGACAAATTCTTCATAACTAAACCCTTTCTAACTGCAAAACAATCCCTCATACAAAAAAGAGAAGTAGGAGGACACACAGCTTACTGCTCATTCTTCATCAAGACCGTAAACAATTGGATACCAGAAAAGTAATAAGCAGAGAATATGAATCAGAGGTTGCTAGCCCCACTGCAAATGGGGTTAGTCTGCTTTTGTGGCAGACGGGGTAGTATCCTACCTGTGAATAATTATGGGAAGGTCCAGATGGAGGAGCAGCACACATGGAAACGACATACAAACCCCAACCCAGACATACATGCATAGTATTCTGACTGACTTGGAATAAAAAAACAATTAGGCATATAAAAGAGATCTATAAAACAACTTCAGGAAATTAAATTCTGTATATACTCCACCAAAGATCTACTGGATTGTGGTGGTGTTCCACGGAGATGCTGGAAAACCCCCCCATCAGTTTAGGAGTTAACGAGCTGTACTAGACAGGACTCACATGACAGTACAAACTGCACAAACACAACAAACAACATAAAACAACCACCAAACCTTCTTCTGGCCAAAATATGGACTAGGGGAGACCTAAAGGAACTTCACATTTACATATGTCTACACTTCGTCTTGAAGCATCAATTTAAAACAAAAAAAATATTAACATTAATTTTCATGCACATTTCATCATGTCTTCTTTCCGAGCAAGAGCCATGTTGGGGAATACAAACTCTTCCTGGTTTTACTGTGATCCACTGGTTGCTCTGCACTTGGACGTCCATTCGTCTCAAGCTGCCTGTGGTCTGTGCTATAGTTAAGCTATACCAAGTGCAAAGGTGTGAGATACCCACCTCACATTTTCTACAAACAGAACAGTTAAAATACTTTATTCCAGCCCTCCTGGGGCTTTACCTTGATGGGATGTGGATGCAGTTCACCAGCTATAATGAATGTCACCGGCCAACTACTGACATCACTGCAGTACCTCAAATCTGGAATGTAACTTGTAGTGCACAGGGAAGCTACATTCAGAAAGTTAAGCGAAATACAATCCACAAAATTAACTGCTTGGAACTGGTACTCAAACCAGGGAAAATGCCTTGCCTGTTTTTCCAGGATTTCTTCACAAACAGAGTAGGACTCTAATGCAGCAGTAGTTACAGAAGAGGTTCTCAGCTCTAGTCTGACTGCACCCTTCCTTCCCAAACCACAGGTCATTACTGATGTTTTTTAGTGAGCAATATAATTTTAAACAGTCTGTCAATGAGGTATCACAAAGATAATAAAAGTGCCTTGCCCTAGCATCTAACATGGATAAAACCAGTGATCCACTGTCCCACAGGTGGTAACAGAGCCAGAAAGCTGAGAGGCCTCTGTGTCCACGGCAGCCAGCTCTTCACGGGCAAAGCCGCTGTATCCTCTGGCAAGTTTTCAGTGGAACAGTAAGACAGCTAAGCTAACTAGGACCTGACAAAGACAGGGTGGCAAATCCAAACTGTCTCCCCGCTGTGAGCGAAGCAGTTTCAGCACAAGCAGTAGCAGTTCAGGTTTGCTCTGCGCTGCAAGAACTCGTCCACCCCATGACCGTTTTATCTCTCTCTCCTGTTCAGTCCAGGGACAATCCTGCTGGGAAGGTCTCTGGACCACTTTGTCCATCTCTGCTAGCAAAAAGTCGAAGTGAAGGATATCTCACAGCAGTCATAAGGCCTCTTCCAGGTAGACCTCAACCAAATTACCAGATCATTCAGGGTATTCTCAGAAATAAAAAGCCTGGTATCCTTTTCCTCTTCCCAAAAGGGAGAAACAATCAAACAACCAAGGACTGAGCACAAAACAGCCAAAACGCAGCGGCCCAGCATCACTTTTTGAGGTACTCCATTTATGTGTGCAGGGGCCTTGAATTGCTAGCAACTCACCTTCAGAAACGCTGCCTATCAAACGAGGAATCTGATGGTCAGCATTTCCAAACCGGCTCTTACACCGTGACCTTGGATAAGCCCCCTCACTTCTTCAAGCTCCTATCTTGCTGACCATGACAGAAAGAAATAACACTTTATGGGGGATATGTGGCCTCACTATTGTTTAAAACTAGCACTATGTGAATAGCATATTTTTGTTGGCACTGAAAAAAAAAATCTCATTTTTAAGAGCTATCTAAAACAAAAATGTCCCCTGCAGAATAAAAATGTTTACTCAGCACTACTCCAAAAGATTTTATTTCACCTGAAACAAAATATTGGTTAGCTCCAGGAAACTTGTTATTGTTCAAATTTTGTTTCATTTCAGATATTTCGTTCTTCCTTTACGCCTTTTAACATAATTTCAGAAAAAACCCTCAAACCTGAAGACCAGGGATGAGTTGTTAAAATTCAGTTCCTTCCTTCACTTTTTTTTTCCTACCAGAACACTTGTTTACTAAGTTTGACCAGAATTTTGAGTAGCTTCATCCCACTAAATGTCATTTTTAACAAACCTAGAGTAAAAGCGGAGATGCTGCTTACCCTTGTGTAACACGAGGAGTTTCTCACGTGAAAGGCTATACTGAGTGTACCACTAAACGCTAATTCACAAGCGTGGAGGATGACACAATCACTTGAGTCACTACCACATGCTAGTGCATAATTCGAGGAAACCCAGAGTCATTTCAGCTTGGTCCTGTCCCCCGAAATCCACTCACTCAGGCACTGCACCAAAGAACTTCTTGCCATCTTAGCACTGACGAAACTGTCAACAATCTCTGCTTGGCATGTGCAAATATTGGCAAACCCCCCCCCCCAACCAAAACAACAACAACAAAAAAACCCAGTGAAGGAACCTCAGGTTTGGAGAGTAGCGGAAGGCAACCACGAAGGCTGCGCACTTTCACATCAGCACACAGAGGTATTACGCTGCGCTTGCTTTCCCAGCAAGAGGCCGCATGAAAAACAGTTAACGCAAACTCAACATTGAACACTTCAGTGACAATTAAGGTGACAGATTAAACTGATCTACATGCAATCCGCAAACTGATTTGGCATTTGCTGATTAATGAAGTAAATTAGACACTAACATCTCACATACAATATTATAAATCACTAACCCAGCAATGTATATATGGTGTCAAACAATTTTTGATGCTAAGTTGTTAAATTTTCCACAGGTGAAGAACTGACTATCTATTACAGTTTTAGGATGAGATTATGAACAGAGACTTTCAATTTCTGACCAAAATTACTTCCAGACTTTGTTACTAGAGTACTATAACTGCTCAGATTTCCAAAATTCAAGTGGAAATTGCTTTTCATTGTAGTGGAAAATCGCAATAGAAACCTACCAGCACCGAGTCTAGACCCAAGCCTCTTTCTAATGGATGCACGTTTGATGACAGAGAGATGCTTTAGAAACGTGATTTATTTCTTTAGAAAGGTGCTTTCAAGAAACAGCCATATCTAAATTCTGCTGATACTGAGTACAACACAGATCTGCTGTTTGAAGAAACTGCAGCAAGAAATGCCACAGAAGGGCTCCAAGATCTGTTATAAGTGCTTGGCCCAACCACTGCAAACGAAGCAGGATCTCTCTCTTATCCTTCCCTATGGATGTTACTCTCCGTGAGTCAACAAATCCCAAGTACTTTCACCTACACAGTCACAAATTCACAAGGTGAAGGTCCCAGACATCTCAAGACTCTAGCCTCAGCAGCAATACTTCAGGTCACAGTTGTCAACACCAATGACTTAAACTGAACCGTAACAAGGTCTGGAGTTATCTGGAGCTGTGGCACAGGTGAGTCCCTTTGGCTGAGGCAGGCATCCTCCCCCAGCTGTGCTGGCAGGAGAGGTTAGAGCCTCCATCTGTTCAGGACTGCTTTCCCTCCCGATCCGCTGATGAAGCAGCGTGTGCAAGTACTCCCTAATTTATCTCAGAGAAAGTCAGACAGGTGAGACCATAATAACAGTTCTTACCCACCCAAAGATTTTATGTTAACTCGTCTAATTTTCAAATGGCAGCTGCTATCTGGGCAGCATTAAAACCTCTTACAGACTCTTGTGGCCTGCTTAAAGACTAGAGTGGCAAAGCCACAATTCTGTGGTGCTACAAGATAGAGGAGCCACTCAGTGGCTGTGCCCTAGTAACTTTTAAAAAATGTCATTTGAATACGTGAGATAATTCTGACACGTGACATGATCCCTACTATTCCACAAAAAGCAATTTAGGGAAGCAGCAGTACTTCCTGTTCCCTTTTTCGAAGGGAACAGAGACTGCTTACTCCCATTAGCTTTGCAGCTTTGGGAAAACTCATAAGCACAGCTTGGTCTTCATCTGAGATATTCAGCTCAGGTCTGCTTCTACAACAAGGAGAATGGAAAAAAGCAACTGCAAGTATGATCAGGTTCAGAGGAACATTGTCTCAATTTATAGCTGCACAAGAGGGACCTTTCTTTAAATCGAAGATGGAGATAAAAGGATGTGTTTACGTACAGGAAATCATAGCGTCTTTTTTTGCAGAACGGTATTTAAAATTATTAAAATGCAATGCAGATATAAAAACCCCCAACTTGGTATGACTTTCTGTTCAGAAAAAAACCCCAACATTTTGGTTTATATGTTTCTGATAAAGGAGGAACATTGATTACACTAACATAAGGGAGTAGAAATTTCCTGACATGACCCTTAATGGCATATCATGCCTAAGAAGTCCTGTCTGATGAAATTTAGTCTAGAAGTCAATGATCTCCAGGAACTGGATTTGAAATTACTGACTCCTGAATGTAACCAGATATCCTTGAAGAAGTAGCATGAATTAAGGTTCAAGAAAAATCCTCATATATTATAGATCTTAACCTTGTTTAGAAGCAAGCTGTTTAAGGCTTTATTAAGGGATTGAGTTACTGCTTCTGCTTAAACAGAAGTGACAGAGTCATTCACAAGGGTAATAAAAATAAACAAGAACGCAAGAGAGGGAATTGCACCTACTGGTAAGGAAGTAACTGAAAAAAATGACGTGGATCTTCTATTACCGCTCTTTGGAAAGCAGCATGGGATCCAATGTTCAAATACAACTCAATTTAAGTAGATTTTTCAAAAAGCCTTCACTGAGGTCTCCATAAAGGAATGTGGTCAACAACAACCACAAAAAAAAAAAAAAATCAAAGCTTTGACATGTAAGTGATTTTGTGAGGATGCAGAGAACTGGTATGATTTACAGGGCACCATTAGAAGGCTCTTGGCTGTAGCTGTTTCTACCAACAACCAGTTTACTTTTCACAAACCACTTCTGTACCCTGCATGTTGTTCTGTCTGAAAAAACTGGTTTGTTGGTTTTTCTTTAATTTTTTTTTTTTTTTAGAAATATACCTTCTTTTCTAGACCCATTCATAAAATATCTACAGAGGGTAAAAACCCAGGGCTGATTTCTGGTTTATAACTCACACAGGCTTCCCATAACAGCTGCTCTTTGATTTTGGTGCAGAGAGGCTGCTAGGTCTGACTGGAAGAATCCCGCCAAAGCTGCACGAATGAAGCTTGTTGTGGTAATGCAGGTATTGTCAAGTATTCCTGTATAGCACCATTAATCTTGCACTGAACAGCCATTGAGCCATTTAATTTTTTTCCAGGGTTTATCCTAACAGACTCTGAATAAACCCCTGCAAAATAATTACCATGTAATGATTGATCTAGCATGCTAACCAGTGAGCACTGAGGACATTCAACAGAGAATCTGTTTGTTAAAGACTCCTTGCCTGTCACTGTTCATTCCAAAGTGAGAAATGGGCGGGCAAGCCGTTATACATCACAGGTATTAGAGCACCCACTGGCTTTAAAAGGGTAGAAATTCAGGGCTACAATTCTTCAAGCAAAGCATTGTCCCCTTTCTGACACTCTGATGATGCTATGATGCTAAAGGGGGAAAGAATTGCTCTCTGAAGTGCCTCTTTTTCTCTCTGTTGACTACAGAGGGACCCTAGAGACCAGCTTTGACATGATGCCTAACTTTCAGATAGCTGAAAGCACAAAAGATGAATACCATCTTGTCTAACTTCAGACAACAAAGCATCTGAATGTCTGAACTAAATCTTGCCTAGGGAGATTGAATCTGGTGATGTTGTGAATTAGATGACTGGTTTATTACACAGATTTTATTCCCTGACAGTTCAGCTGAGTTCTAGACTGAGAATTCTGCTGAACTGCTTCGGAATTAGCTTGCTGGAGTTTAGGAGAAGACTTTTTTGTCGCCTATCCACTGAAAAAAATTTCTGGCCTTTGTTCAAATGCTAAAATAAAAGTAGACAGCATCAGCAGAATGTTAAATAAAGAGGTCTCCTATACACTATTAAGACACAGAAATAAGGAGAAAGGGACAAGGCCACTGCTTGGCTTTGTAAACTGGAAAAAAAAAGTCTGCATTTCATCTAAAGCCTTTCATGTGCCCTCTATATGAACAGCTGGCACTTAATACAGCAACATTCCTTAGGCGAACAGTGAAGCTCTGCCATGATCAAGTTCTCTGCCTGAGTAACTCTTGGAATGAGTACAATTTTCTAAAAAGGAGTCCCCAGAGACAGCACTCAATTATACCAACACGGTCGCAGCTTAGGCAGTGCCTAGTATTAACTAAAATCTCAAAGCGGACAGCAAGTGTACTGTTTCCTGTTTCATCAGTCAAATCCCTCGACTCAAACTTGTTAGAGATGCTCCAGTGAACTGCTGGCTATTGCTGCTGCCGCATATGGCCCGATTCTGTTCACTCACTAGTTCTTTCTCATTTCTAAGATTGATGAAAGGGCTATTTAAAATTGTTTCTATTTCCTCCCAACTAATTCCATCTCAGGTGTCAGCTAATCTAAACGCTCGCTCCGCACGGCCCAGCCAATGGGCTTTGCTCATCTTTATTAATCTATTGCCACTTCCCTTTGTATTTGTGCTAAGGAATTAACAATATCTTTGTTCTTTGAGTGTACTCAGCGCACAGCACAGACCAGGCTCATCTGTGAGTCCTGTTCTGAGATGGTGTAGCATTATGTAGAAACGCAGACAGTAGTAAACTCCTCTGTAGTATTTACGAAACAGTGTCACTGTGGGCTTGCAGTGTAGGAAGAGTAATTTTGCGTGGCTGACTTCCATTTGGTGGCATCCTGCCTGGTCATGACACTTTGGTTTCATTTCGGCAATTACCCTAATTGACCAGGAACGAAATGCACTGTTTACTTGAAAAGTCAAAAATTAGAATGAACAAGAGAATGTTCTGACTGCTGTTACACTTGAGAAAGACAGCTGTAATGCATTAGACACTGCTGATGTCTAGTACTGCTAGTAACAGAAGCAGCAAGTAGAAGCACATTTATTATAATTTAAGTGGAGCCACATTAAGTCACAAATTTGTCCACATTTTACAAATGAACAATTAAGATGAAGACTGCTTGCTACAATATAAACTTATAATGGAGTAATAATTGCCCTAAAGTTTTCGTGATGAGATTAGATAGGCAGGAATGTTTTATGACTAAAGGGAAAGTGGAGGAATAATCTTGTCCAAATGAGAGAAACTTCCTGATTTCACTTGGGAGCAGAGGAAGCTGGAGGTGCTCCAGAGATGAAATTAGAAGAAAAGAGAAGACAGACACAAGGAACACTGCAAAGGATTCTGTGCAAAGAGGAGCAGGTCAAACATCTCCTGGAGCAGAACTTTTTTCCGACATATGATAGAAAAGGTTATTTTGCATTTCTCATGTACTTTAATCAATTGCAGGTTATATTCTTATAAAACATACTTTGTACGAAATATATTTTGCAATCCAATTTAAAAAAAATCGATATAACTTTATAGTTACATGTATCATCACATGCTCCAGCCTCCTCTACCTACAATGAAAGAATGGCTATAACTTAAACCTAACTCCTCTGTTTCCCAAACCAAACTCTTCTGTTAGCTGTGAAGAGCCCAGCAATGACAACGAAACTGAAGTTTCAGCAATGTTCCCATCAACCCTCTTGTTAGGCTCCTCCTTTTTCAAAACCTCTGATAAATAAACATGGACAAATCTTCAGCTGATGAAGCTCCTACGATTAATGGGATGATGCGCAATGTGCTTTACAGCTTGCACTAGCAGATCCTGCACCCAGGTAACGTCGTAGTTACTCACGTCCTTTACTTCGGGAAATAGCTTGCACGCAGTAAATACTTCTGTTACTTTGCTGTCTAAGCCACTTGGCAATTTCTGTAGACAGGTGAGTCACTTCACTGCTGTTCTGCTACTGATGTGTACAACAAATGTGCCTGATGAGTTAATACTATTGCCAAAACTTTACACTTAGTGTATCTGATCTTATGAGTGATTGCTTTCTTTTTGTTATGGTTTCATCAACATATGTTCATAAACACATGTACATACACCCTTATGCCATGAGGTACTTACAGAGTCAGTGGTGACTTTCTATAAATCAATAGCAACACTGATAATATTTCAGAAATACTGAAATGTCACCCTTTTCATAGTCACCTGGGTTTTTTGTTTTTTTTTTTTTCACACTACAACACGATGCTGGATTTATGCAGTTGTTGCTTACAGCTTTAAATGATGTCTTAAAAATCCAGTACATAATCTAGGCTTAAGTGCATGGAATATTCACTGCTGTAATCTCCGCAAAATCATTTACTCTAGATTGTGGCTCACACAAATAAACAAAACCAGCTTAGATGCCAGTACACCACACCCCATCACCTCACAGAACCAGCCAGCCAGCCTCTCAAAATTTTAGGTATCAAAGTGGTAGCTTTGTCCATCTGTGCTCACATCATATAAAAATCCACCACTGATATTGTTTCTGGAACATGATAAATCTTTCTGGAAGAGTTGACTAAATTACATTTCATTGTAGATCTAAAAAACATTTCCAAACCTCTTCCTTTGGTTACAAATTTGCTGATAATCCATCAGTCTTGCCCCATGAACACTACAACCTGTAACCGGACCCAGACTCCAGCTGACTCCTTTAAGTGATTGCAACCTCCCAGTTGTACAAAACTTCAGCACTTCAGATGAGAGTCAGTTAAAGCAGGGGTGGGGGTGGAAGTATTCTTAAAATTTCTTTCATGTAATAAAACCTGACCGGTAATTTAAGATCTTGCCATCCATGTGTGACTCCTGGATCAGTCTGCCTTACTAGCAGGACTTCCAAAGCCTCGATTCATAAAAGCCCTGTATGCCTCATTTACGGAGGTGCCCCGTCAAACTGCCTGCATGGAAGCACAGTGCAGCCTGTCCTCTCTCCTCCTCTCCGGTGGAAGGCATGCCTCAGTGCCATTCAGTAATGATGGCGTTTTTGAAAACTCCCAGGGGACTAAGGAGCACGGTTCCCATTAATTTGTGCTCCTAAGTTACTTGGCAGCTTTTGAAAGTTCCTCTCTTTCCACAGGTTTTTCATGACTTCAAAGTAAAAGAACAGCTATATACGGGTTTAATCATCCGGACCGAGATTCTGATGTGCAGCTACTGGTTGTGAGTTTCCAAATACAGCATAAAGGAGTCCCATTTGTTGAAAGGACATGAACTCCTCTTCAGAATCTGTCCCCCGTTACAGATTCTTAAATTTTTCAGGAAAATATCAGTGCATTGGGTTTAGTCAGTTGGCATTTCTATTTGCATATTATGGATTTGATTTGGAATTACAAGGTTGAGATTTTTGCTTTCAGTTGTTCTGTTGCAGAGCGTCTACTTCACTGTATCCGTCACTGCTGGCACCAACGTGCCACCCCCTCCCCATACTAGACACAGCGCAGAATTATTAACCAGTGTCAGTGGTTTGGTGCAGCGTTCGGTTTGTTAAGAAAGCTGGCTGCAGTAGACCATGCAGAAACAGAACAGCAGGACGAAGCAAGCAGGGCTCCCTTCGGCAGGAAGAGGAAGGTTTTGGACAAGAAAAGGGAAGAGCTGGACAGGGTCTTACGGCAAGACTGGGGCAGATTTGCAATGAGACCTTTCAGACACTGAAAACAAGCTGAACTTGAATAATTCAGAAGATAAGCCCTGAGGTGAAGAAGTGACCTGAGCCAAAATCTAAAGAACTCTTCACTGTAGCAAAGAAAAAGGAAGACCTGTACCTTTTCCCAGCGTGGTGTGTGTTGCACCACTACAGAGCAGGGATACTTCAGAAACCAGTGTTGGTATGTACGACACTTAGGCAGGTTTTTTAAAAGATAAGGTGCTGGCAGCAGACATTATTTCATCTTCTACAACCTGGAAGCACACACAAAAAATCTTCTTTCCTTCTTGTCCTATCTTTCCCTCATTCCTGTTCTTAATTTTCAAAAATTGTTTTACTCATGAAAGCCCCTCAGGTTCTAGTTATGCCAGAAAAAAAGGGACTAGCTTCCACCTGAACATCTCACATATTTATCTTCGCATTTGATAACTTTAAATGTTAATTTATATGTTAATTGTTTTGTGTTTCATTCAGTTTTCACAAAGCCCCAAATTTCCCTCAGTCTCATTTGATTTCTTAGTTCAAACAGATTATCCATCTAGTTAGTTCAGTCTGGTTGATTGAGCGCCTATCTGATTAAGTTTGATTGCTCTAGTAAATTAATTGGATTGTAAATGTTTATCCCAATCACTTTCTAAGTGGTCAAACTCTTCAATCATTTCCACTATCTAGTCCAATTATTTCTGCCTGATATCCTGTCATTTGTTTTCAGTGTTACCAGTTTATCATCATCTCTCCTTCCCTCATCTCTCCCTCTCTCATTTATGCAGTCTAACTCCTATCTTTTTGCTGATCATCTCCCTCTTCTGACTTCCTAAGCTTCTCTTGCTGCCTTTCACCTCCTCTCAATGACTTCTGTAATTCTTCACAAACACTACTCAAGTTGGATTGCCAGGTTTTAACATCTCCAAACATCAGTCCTGTTTAAATCAAACCCCATTCCTACAGCTAACAGGGAACTTCATGGACCGACAGAAACCAAAACTCAGAGCAAACCTTTGTTTTAGCAAAATCAAGGTTCTGCATGCCCTCTGTTACAGACTAGCAGGCTTTTGAAAATGTTGGGGTTTATTATGGAGAGAAAAAGGGAGAGGTAGTCATCTACTTACTTACACAATGGAATCAGTTTGCATAAATCTTTGAATCTGGGGTAATACTGGTATAAAATCATTGGGTCATCTGTAAATCATAATTGTGCTTCTCATTTCTCAAGTGATAATAGTGAATCCTATGATTGTTTCAATAAATTCAAGCAGTTAAAACATCACAAGAACTAAGTGGCAGCAATTAATAGTAATAAAAATAATTTCAATTTGGGGAAAGCAGATTACAGAGTTCATTTTCTTTCACTGAGTCAATGGCTCCCCAGTTGAAATAACCCTTAATTTAAGGGAGAAGGTCAGGACAAAACTCATATACAGCATTAAAATGATAATGTATTGGCCAATTCTTCATGGTGTTAAAAAGTACTTATGAGTCACAAATGCCAGCATTTGCAGGAGGACCGAGGGATTTGCAGTGTCTCTCAAGCAGTTTCCAGTACCTCTTTTGAGGGAGCCCTTCTCTTCTGATTATTAAAGCTTTGGATTTTAGAGATTGAAATTTCTTGGTTCTTCTTAACCCACATCATCTAAACTTCTTTGAATTAGAGCAGGTGAACATGCCCACTCTGGCAAGACAGTAACTTTGTCTCAGAAACACCCATATTTGGTCCTGCTGTGGCAGATTCCAGCCCTTCCAGCTTCTGCATGAACGTATCCATTTTAAAGATGAGTTTTATGAGCATTATTGCACCATCTAAAACATGTTGTTCATAATTCCCTCCTTACATCTTAAAAAATGAATATATCATCAGTTGATTACTAAATAAAACGACACAATGCTAGGTCCCATTCACCAACATACTGGCATGACAGATCTATGAAAAACAAATGCTCTAGATATTGAGGTCCATTTCCTGACCCCCCCACTTCGGTGAGTACACTGATGTTCTAACAGATTAAATTATTTAACATAACTATCACCGTCTAAAGCTGACTCCACAGAAAGTAGGTGTTCACAATCAGTAACAGAAATGCATCATCAGTAATTCATTACTGTAAGAAGCTACTCTACCAGTAATTGAGTTACTGTGCCTCTTCTAGAAGCAATATTAAGACTAAATTTGTTTAATTTTTTATGCCTAGTGTTACTATAACACAATTAGAAAAGATGAAAATGAAAGATGAAAACAAAGATAAGCCCCATAACAAGTGCATTAAATTTGTTTTACTTAAATGGGCACAAACCACAAGTGAAATAATTTTCTCTTTGGAATTACCTTAAAATGATTGAACTCCACTAGAGCCACCACACTCATCTTTAAAGCAGTTTTTTCTCTAACACAAGATCCCTACAGGATTAAAACACTATCAGGTTAGAGATGGTTTTTGGCACAAAACCCGAGGCCAGAGTAATCAGGTTCACCTCATGGGGAAGCAAAGGTGAATGAGAAGGACGGTGGTTGCCAAAGCATTTGAAGGCAAATATTCTTAAAATAGTACGGCTTTTCCAAATACCCACTTAGTGAAATTAGGTACACAGGAAAACCAAATCACTGGAACTGTATAAACACAAGGAAAATGCAGCCAATCTGCCTATTATTTTTTTTCTGTTAAATGAAGGATACTCACATCTTAATCCAAACATACTGAATAATTCCCACTGACTTCAATTAACTCTCTGTCTATCCTCTGGTACGCTCCTTTACCATGGCATTAACGCCAAAAGAAATCCTCAACTTCCTTTATACAAAAATGACCTGGATAGGCCAAGTGAGTATTCGGGTAAATATTGATCCCAAGCCTCAAACAGAGACAACCACTTCTGACGTAAAAGATTTATAACAATAGCACAATACCGACCATGCTCATTGTTCTGTTCACCTGTTCCCCTGAATTTCTGGGCACTAGTGGAGTTCCAGAGCATGTAAGATGACATGGTTGTTTTCAATGAAGGCACATGTCTTTTCTCCACAGTCCCATAATTACAACAAAGCAAATTAAAAAAAAAATATTGACACAATTAAGCTAGATGCTTTGTAAGTCCTCTGGAAATCTTGCAATTCTACTCAAGTATAACTTACTTAAAAGTTACACAACTTTTTTTAGTGAATTAATTATTAATATCTAAATTAGCCATTAAGTGTGTCATGTGGGACTTCAGTTAGAAAACTGTGTTTAAATTTTTTATGGTGAGAATAAATGATCACTGGAACAACCTCCCCAGGGACATGGTGGAGTCTCCATCACTGGAGATTTTCAAGGTGCAGCTGGTCAGGGTGCTAAGTAACCTCACTGAGCCTCCCCTTCCCATGAAAGGTTGAACCACACGACCTTCTGAGGTCCCTTCCAATCTAGACTGCTCTATGATTTTATTGGATACACTGATATTATTTGGTATGGAAGAGGTTAACTTTTCTAGGTACTTTTCCAGTAGGCGGCATCAAGAACTTACTTTGAAAAGAGGCTCCCTGGTATTTCATTAAGTTCAGTTAACACAACATCCTGTCAGCAGATTAATTTATAAGACTAACTGCAGAAAGTGAGCGTACGTGGGAAAACTGAAATGATACATATTCGGGTTTTGTCTGAATACACAAACTCATCATTTTAGTAATGATTCAGATACACAAGGAAACCTGTTTGGAGAAAGCCCTTATTGATCACCTGCAGTTGATTCATAAATCTGTTGCTAGGCTATTTATCAAACTGAATCATGAAAAATTCTGTCTGGCACTTCTCGTATTTCTTCATACATGTTGCAAGTCCATATTCTTACTCTTCCCTCACTATCTCTTTTACCAGCAAAATCACCTTCAGGTCTTCGAAATTTTCCCTTTCTTGAGCCATTCTCTGCTTTGGATGCTGCTTTTATTACAACCTTAACTTCAATTTTCAGATATTTGCATATGTATTACAACTCTGAGATCATTACTTACCAGCTCTGGAGGTAATGAGTGCATTTCTATGTACTTCCCGTATCTACTGAATAAAAACTACTGCTGAGTGGACAGAAGTGTTAACTTAATCAACAACACTCAGTCTCTTCCCTCTCCAAAATAAATGTTTTTTATGTTACATACTGAGCTTGAAAACTTGACAGCTAAGTGCTTCCTCTTGGACAGGCTGAGTGTCTCAACTGCGTTTAACATCACTAAACCTTTAACACGCTTTAGGCATTGGATCTCCACCCTCCCTTACTTAAAAAGTTACTTAAATTGGTAAATCGAATATTGCTCAGTAAAACAATGTCTTGTCATCTACTTGTGCTTATTATTAAGTACTTTAATTAATACTTTTGGATATAAGTTAGCAAATTAATTCATTTACAATTGAAATAAAAAAATCAGTAAGAAACCCATTAAATATAATTAATAAGTCAATACATTACTTACGAAATGCACTATATTTTTATTACTAGAAATTACTATCAACTATAAAATGTCACTGTACCAATTACTTTACTTTGTAGAAGGAACAAATCCTTAACTGACGTTATTAAATTAATGTCACTTCTCTGCAATTTGTAATTTTTTTTTTATTTGGGTACTGCACTTATTTAAATAGTAAGTTGGAAAGAAAATTAGACAATCAATAGTTTAGGTTTTACACACTGACAAACACAATCTGCTTCACATTTAAGACAGTAATTGAAAGTCAATTGGCTGTAGAATATCCTCATACAAAAACCTATAGAAGCCCAAGTAGCCTTTCTATTGACTGTAGAAAGCGACTCTAATCCGATGGTTCAGGAAAATTTTCAGGGGGCAAAAAAAAATTACTTAGCACATGTCAAGTGCTGAAAAACCTGTGAAGAATTAAAGAAAGAGCATGGAGTGCATGAGAGTAATGGTGATGAACTACAGCAATGATAAGAGATGCACAAACACATTTCTGGCCAAATCCCAAAAAAGCAACTCCCCCCCAAACACCCCAACACCCCCCCAAAC
>NW_010417576.1:431-821 GCF_000710305.1 Buceros rhinoceros silvestris | reverse complement strand
CATGTCGAGGTGGTGCCCAGGGACAGGGGTCCATGGGGACCTGGTAGTGCTGGGAGAATGGGGGGACTCAAGAGGATTCAAGGATTTTCCTGAACAAAAGGATTTGTGCTTCTGTTCCCAGGCACGGCCAGGGATTGCTTCTGCTTACGCTTGCTCCCGTGCAGACCCAGGTTACTGCTAATCTCGTGTCCTACAGTGCAGGCAGGAAGGGAGAGGCTGCAGCTGCAGGACAGGACAGGACAGGTGACCCTGCACTGACCAGTGAGCTGTCCCATCCCATAGATGTCATAGTGTTAAGGGTCAAGGTCCCGAGGTAATAACTCCTCGAATTCCTTAATGATCCCTTCTGTCTCGCTAGAGACAGAAGGAGTTTAAGGGGAAAGAAGAAAA
>NW_010417576.1:0-363 GCF_000710305.1 Buceros rhinoceros silvestris | reverse complement strand
CAAACTTTTAATGAACAATTGATGCACACAACTATACACTACTATATATACATATATATATATATATGCACAACCGAGAACAGGGAAAAACTAAGAAGAGAGGACTCAGATAACCAGGTGCAGAGGGGGAGAGGAAAAAAAAGTTTTTGTCTTGTTCAAGGTCAAATCTCTTGGCAGGCACACAGCAGCGAGGGGGGAGTGAAACCTTGCAGCTGCTTCCAGGCAGAGAAAAGTGAGATTCTTCTCGCAGCGAGATGGGGGGGGAGAAACCCCCCGCGCAGCGAATTCAACAGCAGGAAAACTCCCTGCCCGGAACGGCTGGAAGTCCAGACATCTCACCTGATTTCAGACGAGACTCACGGC
>NW_010417575.1:10419-11348 GCF_000710305.1 Buceros rhinoceros silvestris | reverse complement strand
GGTGAGAGCCGGCTGCGCTCTCCCTGAGGATTTCACCGTCACCTGCCCGCAGCTGCCGAGGAACAAAGGTGCAGCAGCAGCAATCCCGCAGCGAGATGGCGTTTGGACTCCTCCACCTCTCCCAGTACTCCGCCAAGCACCGAGAGAACGCGCTGGTGGGACAGTCTCGAAACAACCGGCTTTGCTTTTCCCTCACCCGCAGGTCTAGAGCTGCCCAGCACCCGCAGAGCACCCAGCTATCCACACAGGCTCTCCTCTCCTCCTGACTGGGGTTCCCACGTCCTTTGCTTCTGCCTTAGTTCAGAACCAGTGTACATGGCTTATCCACCTCTAACGGCCTTTAGGGTTCAGGACAGACTAGCAGGATCTTCAGGAGAGCAACAGAGCAGCAGGTCCCTCCCTCCACATCAGCCAAACATCCAGCTTGTTATGGCCAGTGTTATGGCAAAATGCAAAACCTCTTTATTAAAAAAGCAGAGCAAAACTCAACATGAAAAATCACACACACAAACCAACTAGTCCACGCGTGAAGTTTCTTCTTCCAGTTGCCTCTTACAATATCTGATTCAGACCCTCACATCCCTTCCCTTCCTCCACGCCACATGAGCACTTGTGTTGCCAGGAAAAGGAGGCACATTCTCCCCTTTGTGCTCTGAGCAGCAGCTCCCCAGGGCGAGTCAAAAGCATTGCTCCTCACCAGGGCAAGGCTCAGAAAACTGCTCCACTCCAGGATCCCGAGAAGCCAGCGGGACAGTTCTGCCATTTGTCACAGTGGGATGAAATCCTGTTGTATTTTGACCAGCCAGAGGCTACAGTTCACAGCGAGGAAACAGACGCTGACCCCTGACGCCCTGGCCTTTCCGTGCCAGTCGGTGTTGTAGAGGCTTGAACCACGGCCAAAGCCCAGCCCTCTGACAAGGACGTGGACA
>NW_010417575.1:0-10313 GCF_000710305.1 Buceros rhinoceros silvestris | reverse complement strand
AACCCCCCCCCCCAGACAAGGCCGTGCCCAGCCAATACATGGCCGTCCCCTCTGCATGGCTGTTTCTCTATGTGACGAACGCCCATCGCTACCACTGGAGCTCCAGAGGGGCAGGGTAAAAGAGCCAACGGGAGCCCCATCGGTCGTGGCTTCCACCTGTAAGCACTGGGTATAAACGCACAGGTGGGTATGGTCTGGTGTTTCCAGCAGCTTCGGGACCCTGTGAGCAGGGTAAATGGCTCCCAGCTACAGGGAACTGTGAGCACCACTGTGCACCACTTATCAGGTGTCACTGTGAACAGCCCTGGCAGCCGAACACACGCTTCAGAGGGACCACTGCCCAGAAAACACACAACCCCCAGTAACAACGGGGCATGCCGACAGACTGGAGACAGACACTACTTCAAGGGCTGTAGCACTGCAGGGGAAGGGCTCCACATCACCAACTCAGACCCACGAGCCTCAATCCCAGCCCCGGATGGCTGTTTTCTCCTCTCCTTTATGTGGTCACGAGCAAGATTTCTGAAGAGCAAGAGCAATTTTTCTGTGTTTGCAAGCCTTCATGTCACCCCAGTCTGTCAAAAGTGTCCCACTTAGAAAGAAGGGGCTGTACCTGAGCTGCTCACCCTCTTCCCGACAGCGGGTATCATCTGGATTCATTAAGCCACGCTCTCATTTCCTAGAACTGTGGGTTCCCAAGGAGGAGCCCTGCACATATGCCATGATGGCATTCTGCAAGAAGGTTGCTCGCTGAGCCTCTTCTTGCCTCATCCTGGAGATGTCTGCCTCTTTCATTCGCAGCTTCTCCAGCAGCATAGAGATTTCACCTTCTTTGTCCAGCAGTGCCTCGCGGTGATTACTTGACAGGGCTGTGAAAGAAGAGCAGCGTGAGTGAAGAAAATCAGGGCGTCCCTAGAATAAACAGGAGCAATACATTATAGGCAGAGCCAAAGGCAGTGGAAGCAGGATGGTCAGCAGGCACACGAGAAGCTGTCCGAGACGGTGGGAGAGGTTCTGCACAGACAAGACGTTACACTTCACTGGTCAGAAAATCCAAACATTTTGCTTGCTGTGCAGCTCCGGATGGTTACCCAAGTCTTGGTCTCTACGAGGACAAAAATTTCTGCAAGCACACCAGGATGGAGGGTACAATTCCTGGTTGTATGTGCAGGCAGGAAGCACCGTTGTCACTACCCATAAGGGCAGCTCAGTTCCAGGCCCACTGTACGGTAAGCTCGGCATTACCGCCTGAGAAGCACGGAAGGGTCCATCACCTTTCAGCTGTCTCTCCAGGGCTGCAATCTTCTCTCTCAGCCCGTCCTGTGCCGTGCGTTCGGCCTGCAGGTGTCCAATCTGCTCCTGCAGTTCCACTTTCACCTTATTCACCTCTGTCACTTTCTCCTCTTCCTTACTGTTCAGCTCCTGACACACAAAGACAAATCCGTGAAAAACCAAACAACTTCTGCAACTTGTTCCAGCCCTGTGGTGACCGTAGCTCTGCCTCAGTCCAAATTACCTGCTGAAGCTCCTCTAGCCGCCTTCTGAGCCCATCAGCATGCAGGCTCAACTGATGGGCTTTGGCTTGGGCCTCAGCAACCATCTGTTTTTGCTTAAGGCAGCAGTTCTGAGCTTCATCCCGTGACTCAGTCATCAGCCGCAGCTTCTCTTCTAGGTGTTCTAATCGCTGCTGCTGTAATACACAAAGGAAAATGAAAATATATCTGTCCCGTTCCATTCCTGTGAAGGGATTCTCCCCTTTTTGTTCCCAACACAGTGAACTCTTGTGACTGAGTCAACTGGCACGGAAGAACGGGATTTAGCCACCACGGATACGGTGCTCTCCTCGCATCCAGGAGTGAATCTGAGCGGCTTTCTGTTGCCAGGAAAAACACTCTGACGGAGATGCTGAGATGCCCAGCTCACCCGCTGAGAAACAGCGGCATGTCCTTGGTAGAAGCACCAATGTCACCACCGGTGTTTACCACTGATGTTCACCCTCACTTCCTCCGTATCCCACATGGCTCTAAACAGTGCTGCACGTGGATAAGCAACTGCTGCGTCCTTCCACAGACACAGACGGCAGCTTTTATGTCTGTAACTCAGTAAGGCATTTTCTTTTGTAACGTCACATACAAGTGAACATCCTAATAATTCGGGTGTGCTTTTTTTGTTCTTTTTCACAGGGTGTTGACTTCATTGCCATTTTTACAAAGTTCAACTCTACAGTCACTTTTTTTTAATCCATCAGCAGTGGCCACCTGTGGGAATTTCTGAGTCCAGAGAAACAAGAGCAGCCCATGGAAGCCACTGTTAAACTGAAGGATCCTGGCTGTTAGCTTCGGAGGTTGACAGCTTAAATGAAACCTGCTATGACAATACCCCCATCCATTCTGTTACTCCTGGAAAGCACAGAGCAGGCGGGGATAGCAGGTCCATTCTGCAGTCAAATCAAAGCAGACTTTTCCGGACTCCTTCCTCAGAGAGCCCACTATCTGCAGGCCAGTGAAACCCAGAGCAGGGAGGAACTCAGCAGCTCCCAGAAACAACAACACAGGCTAGGCTGCCAAATCCACTCCTCCTGACAGGGCTTGTCCTTACCTCCTCCAGCCGTGCCTGATTCCGGACTTTCATTAACTCCTCCTCTGCCTGGCCTCGCTCAGCGAGTGCAGCTGCTTTGGCTTGGCTCAGCTCCTGCCACAGAAACATGGAAGATCATTCCAGATAGAGACGCTGCATCACTGCAACACTGACCAGAAAGTATCAGCAGCTTCCAGTTGCAGGCTACGATGTGGCACAGCTCACTCTCTCTCTCAGGGGCAGGGAAAACAAACCCAGATTACATACCTTTTTAATTTCAAGATTGCCATCAAAATTCAATGAGAAATTGAATTATATGAGGGCAAGTAAGGGGTGATGCTTTCCAAAGACAGGGGAGTAGGAGAGGGCAGCGCTGGATATAGCCGGGGGAACAGATAAGGAGAAATATGCAACACTGCCTGGGAGCACATGGGAAACGTGAGAAGTCAAATCCTGCTAAGAATCTAACCATGTTCAATGGGATGTTCATTTTTGTTCAGTCAGAACCTAGAAATTTCTCCCTGGACACTTTTCCTTCCTTAGTCCAAAGCAGTAAAAATAATTTTAGGTGGTAAACTGCTGATTTTTTTTCCTCCCTATAGCATGTGACAATTTTTACATTGGTCAGCAATGGAAGACTCCACAAAGCTCCTGACAGACTTCCCTGCCACTGCTACCTGAGCATTCCAACTCTCCTGGAGCATCCATTCTCACCTCCTCCAGAGCTATCCGCACAGCCTCCAGCCTCTGGATCCTGTCCTGCATGGACCGTTCGCTGGCCTCAATGTGCTGTGTCATACGATCCACCTGCAAAGCAGCAGAAAACATTTAAGCAAGTGCCAGAAAACCACTCCTACCTCCAGGCGCAGCGGCACGGCCATTCGGCATGAGAAAGGGCATCCTCTCACTGACCCACCTACCACCAGAGAAAAACCTCTAACCTCCCTCAGAGCTCCACTGGGAAACTGTAACAGAGAGAGAATCTGCCCTCTAGAAACTGCGAGCTTTAGACAGAGATCTCTTCCAGGCCAAGACCGAGTCGAGCTCTCATCTTCAGGTGGTATGAAACACCAGAGATTCACTTTCTAGTTGCAATGTAGCTAAAATCTTACTGGCCTATGTCTTTTCTTACAAGATTTCAAAATCTTCAGAGATTTTTGAGAGATTTCACACCGCAGTAAACACTCCAAAGGGAGCTGATCGCAGCCTCTTGTCCTGTCCACACTCAGACAAAACCCCCTGAAACGTAACAGGAGGAGCTAGCAAGCTGAGCTCTGATAAGGATTGGTTGCGTAGAGTGTCTATGTCTCAATTTCCTCCTTCAGTGAGCATGACGAGGCCGCTTATTCATAATGACCACCCTCTGCACAGCACGACTGACACACGGGCCAGCCTCCAAGCCTCTTTTGTAGAGCCACGTACCGCTTTGGCCCATACTCTCATAAGCCACAAGTCTTTCTAGCTGGTAGAATCTCTCGTGATCTCTTCAGCTAGGCTTTGCTACTATTCCTACAGTAAGTCTGAGTCTACTCATTTTCAAACTTGTTTAAGAGCAGCGTACAATGACCAATGACCTCCAGCGGCACCCGTTCATCAGGACCAAAAAGAGGCTAACCTTGGGATGCTGCAGAAACCCCATTCTTACCTCTCTTACCCGGAGGGATTCCATGTCTTCAAGGCTTTGTTTAAATCTTCTCTTCTCCATTTTCAGGCATTCTGCAGATTAAAAGCAGGCATATCAGGACCACGCTTTCCTGCTACACAAGCTATACTTATACTCCATCACAAACTCTTCCACACTTTCTCCTTGGCCGCCCTGCACATTTCCTCATGGACAGTAACCCCAACCCATAAGTGTCCATGAGCTGTTTCTGCCCCCGCACTCACCCTCAGCCTGCATGGCCCGCAGCTTCAGCTCTGCTGTTGTGTTGGTCAAGTCTTGTTTTACCTGAGATAGCTGATCCTGCTTTTCTTTCCTCTTTGCTGCTCATTCACTTTCTGTATTTCCAAGGGCAATCAACCAGAAATGTGGTATAGAAAGGATGTCTCGCACTTTTTTAGCCTGCTGAACTTTGCACTTCTTCTCTAACTCATCCACCTACAAGGAAATCACCAGCACAAAGTATTTTCTTTTCCTATTAGCAGAGAAAGCTGGCTGTACAGAACGATCAGCAGAAACTCAAGCAAGGGTCAAAGCAGAGGACATACAGACAGAGCAGAAGTGAACAATGTCCAAGTCCTGCTTCTCAGCCTTGGATTTGCTTTCCTACCTGGCTTCTTAGAAGCAGATTTTTCTCCTTGGCATCAGACAAATCATGCAAAAGCTTGCCTTCCCGACCAGCACCTTCCTGCAAACAGAATCAGAATTAAGAACCTGCGTTCACCTTAGTTCTCGCACTGCCAACCCACTCCAACCTACACCCTAAACACCACGGCTCCTCTCCACACCTGGCACTCACCTATCTAATTTATTGTTGTGGCAGCTGTGGTTAACCCGCTAAAAATCACGCTTGCCTATCCCATCCAGCATCCCCCAAATCCACACCAACCAGGTTTGACCTGGAACCCTGCTCTCAAACCTAACTAGGACTTATCCAGCTCACCTGCTTTTGCTGCTGGAGCTCCATAAAGTGGCGCTCAGCCAGGCTGGTTTGTTCCTGCTTTGCGGAATTCAGTAGCTCTCCCAAACTGTGCACCTTTTGCTCAGACAGAGCCAGGGCAGCTTCAGTCATCTGCAGCCTATTCAGAGAAACAGGTTCCAGAGACCTTTCTAAAGGAGACACTTCCAGTGAGCTCTCTACGCCACGTGGTACAAGGTGATAGCACATATTTGGCAGCAGATGAAACCACGCTAGTTAAATGAGGCGTTTTACACCCCTGGGAAAGAAAGGACACTGCTTCTCTCCACACCGAAGAGCTTCTGCAAACAGTGTGTGACCTGGGATGTCGCAGGGCCTGCTGTTCTGGTGCCCTGTTGCGTTTTGCCTGTTGTCTTCCACGAGCTGTTTTCCCTGCCTAGACCCCTCCAGGATTTGCCCGCTCTCACAGGAGAAAGCAGCTGAGTATTTTACACCACTGCAAGGGACAGTTTTACACACAGGTAGCAGAAACAATCTGCTTACTCTGTACATGAGGGACACGTCCACCTTGAGAGATTCCATCATACCTGATGGCACTGAGCGAGCCAGGCTCATCAGGGTTTGTAAGTCTAACCCCTGTCAAGTGCACATAGCCCTGCACAGTCTAACACTGCTTTTGGGCAGCTCCACCTCGCTGTTCCTAAGCACACAATCTCACGAGCCAGGTTCCTCCATATCGGCAGTGGTTCTGAGGATACTGCCAGGGGAAGCAGGTACAGCCTTTTACCAGGCTGTAAACTGCACAAGGAACGTGCCCCATCCCCACAATCCATTTTTTCCCTTTTCACCCTCTGTAATTCACTTGTTCTTACAACAAAGCACTGTAATTTTACTTAAGAGCAGGCTAAAAGCTAGCGTGGCAAACCCAAAGGACTGATCTGACTATAATTTCTGAATACTACTGCAGAAGTAAGCCAACAGTCAGCCAGCCACTCTATAAGACTATCCCCCTTCTGAACAGCTCTGCTCAGCACTGCCTGTGCAGCCCAGAACAGCGGGAAGGATAACTCCTTCCTCCTCTATACCTGGCTTTCAGGGAATTCACAAGAGAGTGCTGCTCATTCAACGCCTCCTGCAGCTGGCTGACTCGTGCTGCAGACATCCTGCATCGGCGGGGTGGGGAGGAGGGTGGTTGGAAAAGAGGGAAAAAAAAAAGGTGGGTCATTTCTGCTAGGAAATGGAGAGGGTCCAAATCTGCTATCAAATTGCAGACAGCACTCAAAAATTCAACTCACCTGCCACTCCTGGCTATTTCTTCTTTCTGCTTGTCTATAGTGTCCATCAAATCCAAGAACTGTGAACAAGACAAACATCAGAGAGAAAACGAACTGCATTAGCTCAAAACATTTATGCTCCTCATCTTTCTCTGCCTAGTGACGGCTGAAGATGGGCCAAGCCACTCTACTGACTCGAAGCAAACTGGAGGCTTGACAGGGTCAGCAGCACATCTGACTGAGGTCACTGACTATAGAGACTCTGCACCATTGGGGGTCAGAAGGAAAAGAGACTCATATTTCCAGGCTTTCACCACTGGGAAAGTATCAAACCAGTTGCCAAAGAAGAACTGAAAGCACAAACATGGGTGGGAGGAAAAAAAAAAAAAAAAAAAAAAAGTCACCAAAACTCCTCCAGAATCCAAAGTGAACGCATTCAACAGGGCACATGTCCATACCAGTACTGCCATGGATTTGATTCCTGGGCAACCTAACTCAGAGAAAGAGCCCAACTTACTATCTTTGCCCATAAAGATACACATGCAACTTCAGGTGCACAATAATCCTGTCACTGAGTGTTTCATGGGGACACCAAGGGAAAGCACAGGATTCCAGCTGCCCCATTTGAACTGACAACATGTAAAATTCCTGACCTGCTTGGTCTTCTCATCCTTCAGACTCAGGACCTCCCTGCTGAGTATGTACTCTCGGTTCTGGGTCTCCCTGAGGATAGTCTGACGGTCTTGGTTGTGATCCATGGCTTGTTCTGAGGCAGAGAGAGCAGGAGAACATGCACACATTTCTAAAGCTGCAGAGCAGCAAGCACTGCTGGAAGAGAGCACTCAGCATGACGCCTGGCTACCAGAAGCACCAGGACAACAGCCCTGCTCAGGCTGGCCCACGCAGAGAGAGCGCTCTCATCTCACAGACACAGGGTGGGGAGGAATCAAACCGCACAGTGTGTGTGCGTGGAGTAATAAACAAATAAGCCAGAGGAGAGCCACTCGGGTCCACTGCGGGTAGGACAACAACAAAGGACATGCCGCGTTAGCCACACCTGAACTTGGCTGCTCCGAGGCAAGCTACAGCCCCAAGTTCTCCCACATTCACACAGAACAGTCATCTCCAAATAATTTTTTCCTCTTGCTGGTACAGGTGGCACTTCCAACCTGACCAGCCCTCACTGAAGGACAAGAGGAAGCGAGGTAGGGCACTGTGTAAATGCTGTTGAGATAGGGAGAGGAGGAGGGACAGCTCTCTTCTGGAGCAGCAAGTGCCCTATATCCCTCGAGTGCTGAAACCGGAAAGGAGTTACTGATTCTTCCCTGTGCAACAAGTAATGCTCACCCACAGCTTTCAGGATGTCACTAGGAACGTTGTTCCCAGCCAGCTCAAGCTTCTTCAGGGTCCTGTTGCTGTGCAGGCAGTTCAGCAAAGCTCGGCCACCCAGAAGCCCAATATTATTCCAACGCAAATCTATAAAGAAAGCAAACTTTCACTCTGGTAGTCACACATCTGCTGAAAAACAGAGGGCTCAGGACCCATGCTCCTGACACGTGTGTGAGCAGGGCTACCTACTTCAAGGTGGTCTCGGCACAAATACAGATGAACACCGTCTCCCTTTTCAAGGTAAGCGAGAGGGAGGGGAACTGACAGACAAAGCAGGAAAGGCAAGGATGACTCAGTTACTAAGTGCAGTGAAGTACAGGAAGCCATTAAGGTTTGAAAGACACACAAGTCTGCATCTCATGAGCCTTCCTGCCACAACCACCATCGGTGGATGAGAAAGAACTGCCACCGAGACACATTTTCCTGAAGGAAATCCTGGCAAAATTCCTTAACTAAGGACAAAGCAAGCGTGAAGTCTCAGTCTGGCAGGAGGCATACCAACAGCCTCCACCAACAGGAATGAACCCCTTCCCTCCTCCACTAAGCACTGTCCTGCTCCAGGCACACGATCTTCATCTGCAGGTTTGCTTCCAAAGATCCCAGTGACAGAGGCCAATCTCCTCAGGCCACGGGGCTGTAACCTCCATTCCCCGCACAGAGCCTGCAGAGCACTCCAGAACCAACAGGACTTGAGAATGACAATGACCGGCCGGCAGAGATCAGGGAGGCTGCAGCGACCCTGAAGATGCACGTGCGTGCGCGCTTCTCTATGTAGGTGGGTAAAGAACTTACCCAGCTCCTGAAGGCTGGTGTTTTGTTTCAGTGCCACGGCCAGCTCTCCGGCCCCGCGATGGTCAATCTGGTTGTTGCGCAGATCTAGCCGCTGGAGAAAGTTGTTTGCTCCCAGCCCTTGGCAGAAAAAGGAAAAGGCCTCCTCCCACATGCCAAGGTTGTTCCATTCCAAGATTAGGCTAGGGAAAATCAGATCGTATTAGAGTTCACGGAGTAAACGTACT
The DNA here is from genome assembly GCF_000710305.1 of Buceros rhinoceros silvestris. Lineage (NCBI taxonomy): Eukaryota > Metazoa > Chordata > Aves > Bucerotiformes > Bucerotidae > Buceros > Buceros rhinoceros. Next base: position 1,478 of record NW_010417575.1, on the reverse strand, counting down.
GCTGCAAGAGCTTGCACGATACCCGGATCACGGCAGCCATTTGAGCACCCAGCTCCACTAACAGACCCAGTTTCTGGCAACTGGATGGTGCAAGGGCCCTGCATCCTCCAAAAGGGCACCTCCAGTTCTCACCCCTCCATCTGTCCCGTGCCTCACAAGAAACTGCATCACTTGAGGTTCCTCCATCCCCAACAAACGCCACTCTCAATGCTTTTCTAATGTTGTGCTCCATCTGGCAGGAATAACCAAAAGAGAGGTAGGCACAATTTTTTACCTCCTGATGGATTTGTTCTGCAAAAGAAGTTTTCCCAACACCTCAGCTCCCAAGGCTCGCAGGTTATTGCCCTGTAACAGAAGTCCCAGGTGATCAGGGGGCTTTGCCCTCTCCCATCCCAGCTATCCCAAAACCACCAGGTGCACCCCAGCTGCGATGACCATTTCAGTCTGTCAAAGATGGTCTGAGTAACATCTGTTAGACATATCGGTCAGCTTTCCAGAAACTAAACAACCTTGGGAGGAAGAGGGGACACACACGGTGACAATCTTGTGAGGCACGTGGCTGAGCGCTCACGAAAATCACAGGCCACGATGGGACGGAAAATGCTGATTCTAGATAAGCAGAACCATTTTGACACACTTCATTAAAAAGGGCTCGGCTGTCACCAGCACAGATGAGAAAGGAAGGTGCGATGCTGTTTAGGGAATAGCTGTGTGCCAGAGGAATATAGACAGAGCCACTCTCACAGCAGAGTGACCATCATGTCTGAAAGCGGATGCTCAGTTCCAAGCCCCAGGCTAGCTGGAAGACATGGGCAGCTGGATAAAGTCTACAGAAGCACAAGTCAAACAACTAGTAACTCACTGACTAATACAAAAACACAAAGAAAAGCCTACTTGCGCCTCATCTAACAAAGTGGCAACTGATGGAAGATGTACACCAATAACTTCCTACCGAAACAGAATAACTCAATAAAAACAGACAAAGATGAGCTGCACAGTGACTTTGGGAAGTTGTGGCATGGTGTTACGGATGCGAGGACTGAGTCACTAGAGGACGAGAACTTTACAGCAATACTCATCTTACAGAACAATTCTGCACCAGGAACATCTATTTCTAATTCAGATTAAGCCTGCCCTACTAGCTTCTTCCCCATCTCTTCTTAATTTTATTTGAGCGCACTCACCTTCAAATCCAAAGATTTGACTGTGGTGTTGGAGCAAAGACCGTGCAACAGAAGTTTCGCACCTAAGTAGAAAGAAAAAAAAACAGAAAAAGAAAAGGAGCTGTTTATTTCATATATGTAACCCTCTGCCTGAGCTGGAGGAGAAAGCAGCCAGCCAGCTCAAGAGACATGGCTACGAGAAAACGCGTGACATGGGCACCGCGGCTGGAAAGCGCGAGTCTGAACCTTCAGGGCAGCATATTTTTATATATTCTCAGAGATAGGTGCCTGCGCGGAGAACTGCATGTCCCCCCG